>NC_064811.1:7671197-7692597 GCF_023721935.1 Panthera uncia | reverse complement strand
TATATATATACATACACATATATATGGCTAGGTCTTGTGTATTATATATTATACATATGTATATATATACATATATATGGCTAGGTCTTGTGAGTCCGTGGTCAACCTTTTCGTAAGAACAGTGTGCCAAAAATCCGGGGGAAAGGAACTCTAGGATCTTTCAAGCGACGCTTATCTTTGCCTCTGTTTTAAATCTGGAATCGAAACAAGGCTTAGGGAAGAGAAGGCAACAGGGTCAGTTTTCAGGGACGATAGGAGCCACACTGGAGAGCGTCAGAGGGTGTTCCCAGAGGACAGAGCTGCTAGAAATACGGGCTGCTTCAAGCGGACTCCGTAAGGATGTGAGAGGAAGATAGTCACAGTCCAAATTCTCCTTGGAGCTTTCCGGTGTTCAGAGCACCAGGAGCTCATGAGAATGATCCGACCGAATTGTTATTTTTCTGCTCATGCGTGTCTGTGCGCACCTTCGGGTAAGGGATTCGATTTTATTCTTCTCCACAAACATCCCTACCCCAGGGCTGCGATATGGGATGTACCCAGTACTCAGTAGTTGCTTCAACTCAACCGATGGGGCGGGAGACAAAGGGAAAGAGCTTTATTTATTTATTTTTTTCCAAGAGGTGAACTCTCCAGTATCCTGGAACAAGGCCTAAAAAGGGAAAACCAGCAAAGATCTGCTCATCAAAGCATCGGTCAGCTTTGGTCCCAGCAAACCTAAAATCCAAGGGAGCGCCACAATTTCCCGCTGCCCCGAAGGCATCCCGGCGCTCAGCAGGGTCTGACAATCTGAACAAGGGGACCCCTTCGGGCCTGCAATATTGTAATTTCTGCAGCACTGATGTGTGTGATTCGGGGCAAAGTTGGACACAGGATCAGAAATAAACGCAGTATGTTGTCTGGAGTTGTTTATCCAACAGGAGTCATAGGAGCCCCAGGTACTTCCAGGGCCTCTCAAAAATGTTGTGTTTTTAAATTTTATTTTTAATGTTTATTTATTTTTGAGCCAGAGGAGACACAGCGTGAGCCGGGGAGGGGCAGAGAGAGAGGGAGACAAAGAATCCGAAGCAGCCTCCAGGCTCCGAGCCGTCAGCTTCGGTGTCGTCAGCTGCAAAATGAGAGGGTCTTGATAGGTGATCTGTAAGCTGCCAATATCCTAAGATACAAGAGGCTTTGTTGAGCACCTAGTATGTGTTCAACACCATGCCAGGTGCTCAGCAAGAAGTAGAGAGTCAAGACCCCACCTCTGTCCTAAGGGAGCAGAAAATCTTATCTCCAGGAGACACAGGACTGACCCCCGACTTCACCGAAACTCACTGGCATCAGTGAAGTTGTAAACTATGTTCTGCAGAAGCGAAGGAAGATAAATCACGTTCTGCAGAAGACAAAGGGAGGAAAATGGAGACAGAAGCAAACGCGCCACGGGTTCAACCAACAATCAGTAATAACACCAGCTGAGATTTTTTTCAAGGCTTTGGGGCCAGGTACCGTGCAACACGAATGACAGGATGTATACATTTTGTCCTTGTACCAACCGTCTTAAAAACTGTGATTTCCTCCTACGACAAAAGCAAAGGGACACGGATTTACAGCCATGACATGAGTGGGAGTAATTAGGGCCCCAGAGGTAGAGGTGATTTCTCTGAGGCAGCTACCCTTCCAGTAAGAACTAGACTCCTCGCCCAGTGCTCTCTGTAATTAAATGGTTTGGTTATGTTTGCTTTTGTTAATTCTGTTTGTTTTCATGTGTCATGGAAAAGGGCGGTTGGGAGAAGGGGAGAAGAGGAGAGAGAAAAAGAGAGAGCTTGCTTCTCCTGAAGACGTTCAGGATCCATAGTCCCTCCACCTGCCTGGGTTCAATGTGATTTTATCTATAACTCCAGCCTGTGGGGCTACGTACCCTGTATAGTCTTTCCTCCCATAATGACAGCTTGAATCTTTCAGGTTAATAACATGAATATTAAGGAGTCCAATGGGATTCTTTATAAGCAGAGGAAATTGGGATCAGGTTAAAAATCCAATTTTAATAAACTTTCCAAGTCCTGATTTAGATGGTGCACTAATGGCTCTTACTGCTGAATCACCCGAAAAGTCAGATGTATTTTTAAAAGGTCCTTGTTGTATGGGAAGCTTGATGGATACTGTCTAATTGTACCTTGTGCGTTCTTGCCTTTATAGAAAAGATCGTGTGTAAAACTGATGAGAACAGATAGGCAAATGCACCATCCAGAAAGCTGGGCAGAGGGGAGGGCACTGGGTGTGAAAGATGATTTTCGCTCATTTGACCGAAACAAAGAGAACATGATTACACTGTGTGAAAATGGTATCCTCAAATAACTCCGCTAATTTGATTGTGCTCAGGTCTAGGATTGTTTCCATTTCTTTTGATTTGCTAATTAGCTGGCACAGTTGGCTCTAGAGAGAGAAAATGAGGGTCATATCCAGAAAACATGTAGGATGGC
The DNA here is from genome assembly GCF_023721935.1 of Panthera uncia. Lineage (NCBI taxonomy): Eukaryota > Metazoa > Chordata > Mammalia > Carnivora > Felidae > Panthera > Panthera uncia. The sequence goes on along the minus strand of NC_064811.1, from coordinate 7,690,138 downwards.
AATTCCTCCCAACGCACCCCAGCCATCACGTACCTCCCCCAACCAGCGTCCAACTCCCAACTTGACGGGCGTCCCTACAAACAATCGACGCGTCCATGATTAATGGATTATTTTATGCTTTTCTGAAAGCCAGACTTTTATCCCCTTATGACACCAAATTTATTCTTGGCATGTGTGGTTACAGGGTTGAATTATAACTTTGACCTTTGTGGGACCTAGCCTTCTAAATTAATTAACGAACAATTAAAAGTTAAATTTCATGGGGCGCCTGGGTGGCTCAGTCAGTTAAGCATCCCACTCTCGATTTCGGCTCAGGTCATGATCTCCGGGTTGGGGAGATCGTGCTCAGCCTCAGGTTCCAGGCTGACAGCACGGAACCTGCTTGGGTTCTCTCTCTCTCCCTCTCTCTCTGCCTGGCTCAGGCAAGGTTCTGGGGACAGAACACAGAGTTCTCTGTGGTTCCCATAATGGTCCCCACAACTCAAAGCATTTCTAGTCTAGTGGGGAAGACAAATCTCTGCGCAGATATTTTCAATACAATATTTGTGTTCTTAAAGCTGAGCTGAGTCCTGGTGATACATAAATGCCTGAATAGGAAACCTAACTCATGCCCAGAAGAGGTCAGACGAGGCTGTTTAAGAGAAATGACAAATGTCTTGGCAGAGACCTAAAGCTAACAAAGAACAAAAAGGCCAATAACACTTTCTTATTTATCTAAACATAAGAACGTGGATCATTTTTAATTCACATTGACTGATTTTTTGTTTAAATGAGAGAAGCTGAAAATTCAGTCCTCAAATTCTTTTTTTTTTTTTTACTCTTTTATTTATTTACGAGAGAGAGACAGAGTGCAAGTGGGGGAGGGGCAGAGAGAGAGGGAGACACAGAATCGGAAGCGGGCTCCAGGCTCCGAGCTGTCAGCTCAGAGCCGGACGCGGGACTCGAGCTCACTTACCATGAGATCGTGACCTGAGCCCAAGTCAGAGACACTTAATCCTCAGTCCTCAAATTCTTGTCACTTGCCAGATCTACTTGGAGTTGCTTCCTCCAAGAAGTGAAGTTTCTAGAAGAGACTCGGGGCTGGGGCCTAAAATTCTTGTTCCTTTTCAGGACTTGTAGTAGGGAACTAAGGGGATCAGTGAACCTGCTCTCTGGCTCCCAGGGTGCTAAATGGAATCAGTGGCAGCCTCCCTGGGCATCTTGCAAATGAGAGGTGAGATTCCCAACTACGCACGCAAGCAATTTGAACTCTCAAGGAAAAGAAGTAATCATACCAACACAGAACATCAAAGCTGCCCCCTGTTTTGAAAGAACCCCTGATCTGCGCTTGGCTTTAGCTGCTGGTAGGAGCTAAAGGATGTTGGCAAGAGTTTATCTCAGATGACCGTTTGACCTGTACCAACTCATATATTATTTCACACAGCTTCATAGAATGGCAGGCGGGGGGGGGGGGGGGAAGCAGTTCTTTTAAAGCTAATGTAAATTTAAATGCTGAGGCTTTTCAAAGTAGGGCTTTAAAATGACTTAAAAATTCATCTATACATGCGTATATTACCCAAAATACCTATATCAGCATTAGTCTGGCTCAGAGAAATAGCCAGGGTCACAAAAACCCCTAAAAGCTTGTTTTCCAAAACAAGTCTCGGGTCTTGGCTCCCAGATGTTACTGGCTTTATCAGATAGAAAATGCTGGTGGTCATCGCCTCGCTTTCTAAGGGGGCAAATAGGTAACCTTCCTCGAGTAAAGGGGTCCATTTCCCCCGGCAACCGTTCCTTCAATGGGCAAGTATTTCTAAACTAAGTAAAATTAAGGAAAGATTGTTTTTTCAAACTTAAATGACAAAGTCGAATTCTTCCACATCTTTATCTTCCAATATTTACGAGACGGAAGATGTGCTGAAATCTCACTGAGAATTAATTACCTGGAGGTGCATTTGGCGTGTTTCTTTGCGCCTCCCTTCCTGCTTCCCAGCACGTTTGTCTGCCGACCTGTCTCTGAGGGCAGCTTACTTTGGCTCAGGTAAGCGGGGCAGGGAGGCGATCCAGCCTCCGCAAGGGGACCCCAGCCCCACACCCCTCGAAACCGGAACTCCGAAGTTGAACTACTGAGATGCTGGTGGAATTCTCACCCCAAACCTCCAGCTACCGGATCTGGGGAGGGGACAGAGAATCCCTGCTTGATTTCCGAGCAGACGTGTGCAACCCTGGGGTGGCAGCAAAAGCAGAGGTGAATTCTCCGCGCTCTCCCGGGAAATCCGCATCCACTCCCGGACGCGCAACCGAGCCGGCTCCGGGCGCGGATTCCCGCTCCGGCTGGGGCTCCCGGGTCGCCGGCGTCCCGGCCGGGAGGCGGTGCGAGCTCCGGGGAGGGCCCCCTCCGCCTCCAGGGCGGCGCAAGAAGCGCGGGCGCCTAAGGTGGGTCACCTGCCAGGGAGGAAACTGGGGGTGCAGACGCACCTGGGAGGGGCGCCGACCCCGGGGCCGTGCGGAGCTGGAGGGTGCAGAAAAAGGGGGGAGGGAGGCTGGAGTTCGGACCTAGCCTTTCGCAGCGGGGGAGAGGGCGTGGACGGGACGTCCCAGGTTTGCGGCGCAGGCAGCGTCACCCAATCCACAGCCGACCCCACCCTCCGGGCCGCGCGGGTCCCCTCCCTCTGGACTGAAACCCGAGGAGCCGCCGCGCCGCGGGGCCTGATGCACTTGTCCGCTACCGGTCGGCGGGAGGCGAGAACCCGGCGCGGCCGCTCGGAGCGGGCCCGACTCGGGGCAGCACCGGAGCGGGCCGGGCAGCAGTGGGCGCTCGCGATCCTCCTCTGCCCAACGCGCTCTCCCTCTGGGCCCGGCCTCCTCCGTCCCCTCCTCCTGCTCCTGCTCCTCCTCCCGCTCCTCCCCTCCGCGGGACTGATCGCCGAGCCTCCCGCCTGCAAAGTCCCCGGCGCGCCGGCAGCTACCAGCCGCCGTCTCTGCTGGATCTCCGTGGGTGCCTGCGCCCCAGCCTCGTCCGCCTGCCCCGAGGCGCCCCCCTCCCTCCCGGCTCGCTCCGCCGGCCGCCGGTGCTCCGCGGCGCTGCCCATGGCCCAGCCCGAGAGCCGACTTCGGGCGCCGGACCGGCTGGACCGCGGCACAGCTCAGGTGAGTGCCGCGCGCCTGTGGCGGGGGCCTCCCAGGCTGGGGAGTGGCAAGACGTGGGGCCGTCGGGGTGCGCTCACCGGCGTCCCGGATTAAGGGCGAGAGCAGAGCCCAAGGTGAGTCGAGGCTGGAGCAAGTGGAGTGGATTTGGGGGAACAGGGAAGGAGAGATCCGGGGTTTTCTCATCCTTCTCACCTCCTGCCTTGCCCTCTCAGCTCTGCAAATCCCGAGGGACTTTTTTTTTTTTCCCCCTTATGGACAGGTTTTCGGCTTTTTGACTTTGTGGATTGGATCCTCCCCCAGCAGAGCCAGGGGGCTAGTTCCTGCCCAGCGCATCTCCCTGGGACGGCTCGGGGCGGCCGGAGCGCACCGCGCAGCAAAGCCCGGGTACCACTCTGGCCGGGAACTGGGGCTGGGATCCAGTCAGCAAAAGTCAGTCGGTGGAGAGAGCACCCCGGGTGGGGAAACCTAGGTCTGCCTTGCCTTTGCATTTGGATGGAGTGGAGGAGACACGGGACATCTCCCAAGGGGCGGGGATGTTCCGGCGGAGAGAGATTAAGGCGATGGACCATAGGTAATCTCTTTCCCGAATGCCAGCTCTACACCGTCCTGCTTTTTCATAGTACTTTTCACCGATTTTTTTCTGCTTCTGTTTCTATTTCGAGCACCACCTTGGGTGGTGGCGGCAGATGAGGGTGGGGGGAGGCGGGGCGCCCACCCGCGATGGGAGCGCACAAGACCCCCTCTCGGAACCGGGGGCACAACTAGGCGAGCCTGACATCTCCAGGTGCGCTCTCTGAGCCAGCCGGCGGACTGCGCGCTGCTCCCCCTTCTGGCCCCAGCCTGTCCCGGGAGCCGGAGGGCCGGCTTCCAGAGCCGGGCATAGGATGGAGAAGCGGGCGGGAGCTGGAGCGGGGTTGCAAGGCTCGGGGTGGGGGGTGCGCTTGGCTGCGCGGTTGTTTGCCGGCGCTGTGCGTCTTCCATTTCACCCCCTTCGCTGGCGGGCGTCCCCGCTTCTTCGTGCACCCAGGCCCCTCTCTCGGGAGCTGGGTTGCATCTCTCCTCCGCCCTCCACTGTGCAGGACAAGACGTAGCCTTGCCTCGCTTCGCCTTGCCTTGCGCGCGTCTCGCTCCTCCCCCAGCGTTATCCGCCGGCTATTTTTAGCCACTACTTGCAGGAAGGTGCTTTTGGGGGGATTCTGGGGAGGCGACTCCAAATCCATTCTCTTCGCACTGCGCTCCCAGAAGCGGTACCCTGCTGGCAGGGAGCAGCCGCGAGGAACAGCCAAGTGAGGATGGAGAGTATCCGCTCCTCCTCCCGCAGCCAGAGCTCTCGGAACCCGGGCACCACCGGCTCGGCTGCGCCGCCCGCCACGGGAGCCGGTCCCGGGAGGAGTCCCTTGCGTCCGGGCGCCGTCGTTTGGCTGGCTTTCGTGGCTGCAGCCCGGGCGCACGCAGGATCCTTTGGGTCCTAACTCTTGCGTTCTCGCTTTGCAGCCACATCTCACCTAATTTCATTGAAAGGCAATTACCAACTTCCACTCAAGGGTTAATTCCAGGAACTCCGTCTTAAAAAGGGGTGGGGGAGGAAGGGACATAACCTAACTTCTGTCTCCCTGTGTTTAGAAAGCCCATCCTTTGGCGTTTGGAAATACTCTTGTTTTCAGCAAGATTGGGTGCAGCTAGAAAAGCCTGACCTCGTGAAATTCCGGGAGATGGACGCTTCAACTGCAAATCCTCGCGTTATTCTTTGCATTTCCAGGGCTTACATCCTTTTACTTCCATAAGATTGCAGAAGTAACATGTTCAAATGGACCATTGTGTTACATAAGGTTTTCCCCAGAACTAGAAGAGAAGGATCAGCTTCTCAAGGAGCCTTTCTGGGCTCCAGTGGGTCCCTCTAACTCTCAGCCCGTGTTGACGGGGATCTGGGATTCACAACTTCGTGACTAAGCATTCCTAAGTCCTCGCAGTTAATTAGGACAGCAGCATTGAGTGAGGATTGGCCCAAGCTGCCTGGTGTATGGTGCACTGTAGCTTTAAAATGGGAGGTTTGGGTTTTTTGTTTTGTTTTGTTTTGTTTTTTTTGCTTGGGAAGCTGGTGAGAAAGTGGTACCTTGAACTTGCAAATGGGATTGGGAAAATCCCAGGGCTCGTAGCTCTGTTGTTGGTACCCCTAGTATAAAGCCACAAGTCCTCCAGTCCAAAGCAGTGCTTTGCTCTGTGTAGATGCTTAGGAACCCTTTGCTTGGACTCCCCAATACAGTTGAGGCTTGTGCTTTCGTTGTCAAAAGAAGAAAGTTCCTTACTGGAAAAGCCCCGAGAGAGCTCTTTGAAGGGAAAAGCAATGTGGAAGCTTTTCTTACCTTGAATTACCATCTGATAGTGACCGGAAGGGGCTGGAAGTACAGACGGGCTGATGTAGAATTGCTTGATCCGTGCACACTGCCTTTCCCCTGCCAGGGCATCTACCCAGGGTAACACACACCCACCTTGAGTACTGAGTCGTGAGTCGTGTTCTCTCTGTTGAGCCTAGAGACTGGAGAGAAGAACACTACAATGTATTGATATCCTGTAGGTGATATCCTGTAGGTGAGCCTGTCCCAGGGTCAGGGCTCAGACAGCAGGCTCCGGGGCATGTCTCTAAGCCAGGATCCCTGTTCTGAGAGACAGTCTTGGAGGGGTGAAGACAAAGCTGGAGAGTTGTAATGCTCTAGCTGCTATGTAGCAAATGCAGTAACTTTTCAGTGGGCGTTGGAATAGACCAAGTTGTCCTCCGTGATTTTGGTGTATCTTCTTTGGACTCCACCAATGAACCAGTGCTTCCTACCGAAGCTGCCCTTTTCTAAGTGGGGAGAGTGGTGAGTGTGCTAGTGGGATTTGCAGGCCGCCTCTTGCCCCAGGCCCTAAGCAAATTAGCTTTCCCTCGGAGCCTTGAATTCTTCCTCTGAAAAATAAGAGGCTGAAAGATTTTTTATGAGAAAGTGAGAAAACGTATGTGCAGAGCATTTGGCAATTGTGAAACAAGGGTGAAAAATGTTCAGGGCTACTTACCATGTATTTCCTGCAAATTTCATTTGGTCTGTTTTAATGTTAATTACAGATTGCTGATGTCTGTGTCAATTACATATGCTAAAGGTTAAATGGAGGAGAGGATTTCATATAATGGGCTGGTATCTCCTTGTGATCACCTAAAATTCGTCAGCACCAGGCCTCCCTGCTCCTCAGAACCGTTAGTCTCTTGTTTTCAGGATCAGAATTAAATTTTTTAGAGTATTTTTTAAGAGTTAACTTAATGGATTTTGTATCTTAACATATGTATGTATGTATGTATGTATGTATATTTCGAGGAAGGGAGCTGAAATTGATTAATCAGAAAAGGAGAAGAGTTGCAGATGAGTGCATCAGTTGGGGCAGAGTAATACATGATCAATTTCAGGACAGGAACTGGGTCTCCCTTGTCTAAATCTGTCATCAGCATAAAGCACTGGGTCTCTGTTGCATTGTGGGTGTTCCAGATTTGGCCCCAGGACCTAGCTAAGTGCCTGGTCACTTAATAAATGGCTCAACAAGTAGTTTTGAATGAACGATTGGACGGAATCTCCACAGCAACCCTGTGTTGTGCACAGACAGATGGCATGATTTCTATTTTAGAGATTTGGAATGTGTAGATCAGAAGAAAAGTTAACTGGTTTTCTTGAAGGTACAGAAGATTCCATATTGGAGTTCGGGTCTGTCTGTTCTCATTCTGTGCCGCTGCACTGATCATATTGCCCCATCCCTCCCATCACCACCTAAGATCCTCCTACCCCACAGTGGACTTTTGCATTTTGGAAGGTGTCCCTGGAGGGACTTTTCAGTGGGAGGTGGGGCGCTCTTTCTCCTTGTCCATCTCTCTGGGCCCTGAACGGAGGCTCGATTGGAGGATCCCACCTGGGACCTGGCATCTTGAGGGACTTGCTAAGGGACGTCAGGACAGCTAAGTGTTCATTTACCACCGTGAGTCATGAATCAAGTGGCGTCAGCAGCAGCGGGAGATTTCAGGATTTCCCAGAGGTGCTGTTCCCATGGCATGACCCTGACATGTTCCCTGGCACCCAGGTTTCCTTCCTTCTCTTTTTCCAAGCCTGGCTTTTTAGCTTCTCAGCTTCTCATCAATTCCTGGAGGTAACCCTTAGTCTTCAAGGAAGCTCCTTTTTCTGAGTTAGCCGGAATTGTAACCAGCTCTTGTGCAGCCTCTCACGATCCGTCTTCAGGCCTGCCTCCGGCATGAAGCTTTCTCAGCTTCCTCTCCCCACAGGGAATTAAGCTCATAGCTTTTTCAGGCCGTTAGAATAATATTTACTGGGCCATAGTTTGTCAATGGTTATGTGGTACCACCAGAGTTCTGGAAAAATGAATACATTATTCTTCCGAAGAATAGCTTGAACATAATGGAAATAGATCCCAGTTGGCATCTTTTCTTTTTTTTTTTTTTTTTCCCTCCATGTTGCCTGCTTTTTGGTAGCTTTCCAGCAGGGGTCGTACATTCAAATGCCTTCCGAGGCCAGGCCAGTACCAGCCTGAGTGAAACAGGCCTTAGCCAGTGCCTGGTTGAGAAGTGTGGGGTTTGGGCACTGGAGCTCAGCCCCAACATCGGGGTAGCCAGGACCTCTGGCCCTGTCCAGCCACATCTGATTTTTTTTTTTTCCAAGAGCTGTAAGCTCACCATTTTGCAAAGAATCTACTGAGTTTTAAGTACCAGCAGTTGAGTCGATTTTTTAAAAAAATAATACCATGTGGGCCAAACAGAGCACTTCTGTAAGTAGACTTTATATCTGTTGCACAGGCCTCCAGTGTATGGCCTCTGGTTTCTGGGGAGAGAGAAGAAATCGGTTGGAATATGAGACTATGTAAAATCAGTTACCCAGAATGTTGAAGCAAAGGTGTTATCGGGCGTGCTGTGTAGACAGCATTCCAGTGAGTTACCCTTCATGTTCATGGAGCGTTTGCTTGGCGGTTCCTGTTCCCTGTCCTAAGAGGCAGTTACAACGATCACATTTAGACCTTTAACACATGTGTACTGACTTCCAACCATGGACCGAGGATTGCACTACTCGCTGGTGGCACAGGAGGGAATAACACAGGTGGAAATTCTTGACCTTGTACTTACCTTCCAGGGGACAGGACAGATTAAAGCAAGATGGATGATAATCTGTCCTCCTTTGGATAGTGATATGCTAAGGAGAAATCAGGAGAAGGCCATATGAAAAGCCAGAGTGCTAGGCTAATACCTTAGGCCGGGAACCAGGGATCTCAAAGTTCAGTCTCTTGACTCAGTGTAATCAAAGTGAAATGTCATAATCTGACATAAAAGATTGTTGGTGTGGGAGTTTAGACCCTTGATCGTATTCTAGGAGTTGCTGTTGCAGGTAAACCCCTGAAAACAGACTGTACTCTTTAAAAAATAATAATAATAATGTTTATTTTTGAAAGAGAGAGAGAGGGAGAGAGAGCGAGCAGGGGAGGGGCAGATAGAGATTGGGAGACACAGAATCCGAAGCAGGCTCCAGGGTCTGAGCTGTCAGCACAGAGCCTGACTTGGGGCCGGAATTTAAGATCATGACCTGAGCAGAAGTCAGATGCTTAACCAACTGAGCCACCCAGGCGCCCCAGACTATACTGTTAATTTTAATGAAATCGACTATTGAGTCCATTTGTTGAGTGTCTATCGGGTGCCAGACACTGGAGTAAGTGCGGGAATCCATTAATGAACAAAACCCATCAAGGACTAGTCCTCAAGGAAATTGGAGACCAGTGTGGAAGACATTAATAAATGATCACAGAAGAGTAGGTAACTAAAGTGAGCAAGCATTGTGGGACGTCCGCCTTAACTATTGAGGTTTGGCACTTGGAACTCTGGCATTCAGTACCTTTGTAATCAAGCATCTGATCTGTGCTAGGAACCCTTTCTGTCTCTGCTTCTCTGCCTGGTTGAAGCCAGGACCCCACCATCAGTGAAGATTTTTTTGAACCTTTAATTTCTTTACCTAGCAATGACATTTTGTATCCTTCTGAAAGTTCATTTTGTATCACAAAAACGAAGTATGTTAATTTTGTTTAATGTTTACTTTTGAGCGAGAGAGCATGGGCAAGGGAGGGGCAGAGAGAGAAGGGAACAGAAGAAAAGAGGCAGGCTCTGCGCGCTGAACTGAGCCACTCAGGTGCCCCCAAAATGAGGTATTCTAAAAATTGTTTCTATGTGTGAAAGGTACTTGTGCCCTTTGAAACTCTGATAAGCACTCTGCCAAATTTACCCTGGGCTTTGATGTTGACTGTAGTGTAGAAGATTAAAAAATAGATCTTACTCTTAAGGAACTTAGAGTGAGTATGGCAGTCAGATCAATTAGCATGTTTTTACACAGGAGGGGTAAATGCATAGTGCTTGGGGCTTTGCCTGGGTCCTTGACACACCTTTCCTGGAGAATACCTCCTTCCAATCAATGTGTTGATTTCTTTCATTGCAGTCCTTTTCTCTCATAGCATGATTTTGTAGCAATAATGTTTATCTGGAGTCATCGTGTTAACTTCTCAGGCTCTCTTGCTTTATTCTGTGACTCCCCATCAGAACATGTGCCCCAGGGGGGCAGACATCTGGCATGCAGGCATGTTTCTCCCACCAGCTCCTAGAACAGTGTTACTGGTTCCAAGTGGTTGCTCAGAAAAGAAACAAGAGGCAACATTTCTTTCCGGGGGAACTAGGGAAGGCTTCTTGGGGAAGAAATATTTAAGGAAAGAGAGAGAGGCATGGGGAGAAAAGCCAAAGAAGGATGATAAAACGGAGTCTCCCTTTGTATAGACCCCCAAGCCCTCCTTGAGTCATTTGTCCAAGTTAGGGATTCCTAATGTGGTCAGCCCAGGTGAATAGCGGGTTAACAGGAACCCTTTGCTGAACAGATCTGGGCTGTTCCAAAGCATTCTGGCATGCAAAGAATGAAAAAAAGATTTAAAAAGAATAAAAAAATGGGAAAAAAAAAGAAAATCATGACACTGATAATTCCTTACTTCTATGTAGAGTGATAATACCCATATTCTCCTTTGTTTTTTGTTTTTTGGTTGTTGTTGTTTTTCCTGCACCCAGCCCTTCAAGGGAGCTGGAGAGCCGGAGAGCTCTTAGCATCTTCATTTTTTTTTTTTTTTTTATATTTAAGGAAACTGAGGTCTGGAATTGAGGCAACTTTTCTTAGATCCCCAGAACGAGGGAGGCAGATCCCAGATTTGCAGCCATGATTCCCCACCTGCAGTGAGCAGATGGCCCAAGGTGGAGACTCCTTAAATCCCTGGAGGACCGAGGAGCCCGCATTTTCTTTAAAGGAAGAAATATATTTAGATTTAAAACATTCACATCTCCTTTTATTTGTCAAGAACTTCCATTTCAGCACTTTCCGAGATGCATTTTGTGTCTTGTTGAATTTCCCCTAGAATTCCTGCCGATTAGGTACACGCGCAGTAAGCTGTTTCATGTAAATGTCTCCACTCCTTAGTTTAGGAGAGTCAATCAGAGTCCTGTATCAGCAGTTAAATACAGCGGGAGAAAGGTGATTGCGGATGCAGCTGAAATGAAAAGCATGCTTGCCTTGCTGTGCTCAGAAAAATAAATACTTGAGTGGTGAGGAGTGAGCACGGACTGGGCGTCTCCTTCGGAAAACTTGCTGGCACTTTATTTAAATTATGTCTTACACCAGGTATTTTTTCCCCAGCGTCCAGGATCGGAAGGAGGGAGAAGGTGACAGTGACAGATTTCTGGGGTTCGATTTTGGAGTTACTGTTGTGGTGGAGAGCACGTGGCTTTTGAAGTCACATCTGTTTGAATGGCTGATGTCCCCTCTCTGACCGTCATCCTGAGAAATACAGTTTTCTGGGCCTCTGTTTTGTTAACGTTCTAATGAGAATTACCGGAGATTGCCATTAGAAAATGCCTAGCAAAATCTCCAGAAAACATATATTCTTCTTGTGTAGAGTTGCCAGATCTTACAAGTAAAAATATAGGACATCCAGTTAAATTTCAATTTGAGCAACCTGTCATGTTTTGGTACAGGTGTATCCCAGATACTAAGTATTAAAAAATTATCCATTGTTTTATGAAATATAAATTTGACTGGGAGAACTGTATTTTATTAAGTGTTCCTATTCTCGTGGGGACTGTTCTGAGAGATTATTTTGGTGAAAGTCCTAGAATCCTAAGAAGTTAGAGAGGGGAGAACAGTAATATTGAAGGTGATGTAATCTTGACCTTGGACCGGGGTGTGGTCCAAGGAGAAAAGGAGGGGTTGTTTTCTCTGGTGAGCTAAGCAGCAGCTCAATCCAAGGCAAGCTTGTTTGTTTGCTCACAGAAGCAAAAGAATTGTGGCTCTAACCAGATCTCTCAGTGCATTTAATAAGTGAGACAGATTCTCTCCCAAGTGGTGACAGTGTGTACCAGATTATTCCCAACAACTTCTGGAAGACGGGGTTTGAACCCCGTGAGGCCACCAGGATACAGTCAAATATTGCACCGAGCACATTCCCGTAGGGCTGGGGTTGCAAAGACAAGGTCCAAACAAGGGCTCCGCTGAGGCCACTGAAGGAAACTTCGGGCTTTGAAAACCCGCACCTGCCACTGCTCCCCCTTTCGCGGAATCCAAAGCTAATAAAACTGTTACAGGGTCTTCCAGACTCGCTCCTCCCAGCAGATGACCTCAGGTGATAAATTGAGTCAGAAAGCTCCCTGAAGACTGCTGGAGTAGGTTGCTCTGAGGATGGCAGTGAAAATGCTGTGTTTCCATTTTAGGTAATAACCTGGTGGGGAGCGAAATTAACAAGGCTTCCGTTGCACGTGGACTTTCCAAAGCAGTTTTATGGTTTCCTCAGTAGTGAGATACTGCCCATGGCCAGGTCATTAGTTTCTGTTTCATAGAACATTACTAAGTCTTCATTTAACCTGAGCTGCTCACTAGCAGTGTTTATTTACCTGCAGCGTGGGCCAGAAAATAGGCGAAACAGCACAACAGTTAGCACCCAGGCTTACCCAGCCAGGGATCTAGTTAGAATCCACTTTTCTGCTTCTCAGCCACAAAGCAACAGGTGCTTCTTCACCGCAGAACAGCAGGAGAGGCCAGTTCCTTCTCATCGCTAAGCCTCCGTCTCCGCATCTGCAAAATGGGCATAATTATAATTGCAACACAGGATCGCTTAGTGCACATTAAACCAAACAAGCAAGGCAAGCATCCCACAGTGCCTGACTCACAGTTAATGTTACCAAAAAAGATACCATTATTAAGGCGACAGAAGGAAGCGATACAGGCTCTATCTAGAATGTCAGGGACCAGGACTGATCTCATGCGTCGTTTTCTGGGGAGACTGTCTGAGTCTCTTGCTCTTTGTTTCTCGAGTGTTCATTTATAGAATTTAAACCAACCTTATTATTTCATTTTCCGGGCCAAGGGATTAGAAGCAGCAATGCAGAGAAGGTAAGGAAGGAGATGTGAGGGCAGGAACCGAGTAGAGGAAGGGAACCTGGGTAAGAGGGAGGGGGACAGAAAGGAACTAGAGAAGCAGCCTGGACGGAGAAACCATTAAAAGCAGACAGCAGAGTTTGAAGAACGTGGAAGGCCGTGACCTGTTGTAACGGGGGCAGTCTTCGGAAGCCCCGGACTAAATCCCAGTACTGTCATTTCAGTCAATGCCACCTCCACTCCCTTCCCCGAAGCTTCTCAGGACCCCAACTGAATGTCCATGGCCTTGAGGGAAAGACACACAGCTGTAATGGTGGTCCTGGAAAGAACGGAGAATGGGATATAAAAGGTGAAGCTGGGGCCTCTCTCCAGTTCAGTGACAGTACAAAATCACAGGTACAGACTGAAGACAGGGGGACCCAGTGCTGTCTGGTGGAGGGACCGGCCACGGTCCCCTTGTCGTCTTCCTCTGGCTGCAAGGGAGTTTGTTACTCTTGAGTTGGCTTTAAATCTTCTTTCATTAAATATCAGCCCTTAGTAAAGAGGGTTTCAGGGGGCATCTCTTCTGCCTGATTATTCGCTATGAAATGGTTACACCTCCCTGGTCTCTAAGCCCCATCTACACACATCATAGGAACCCACCTCCTCAGTCTTTCTCAAGGGGAGAGCATCCTTGGGGCCAGGCCAGTCTAGAGTTCATAGTGACTCTGGGCACAAAATGGTACCCTTTGCCCCAGAAAGGAGTATATTATTTGACTTGGGGGAAATGATTTTGTTTTTCCAAACCTTATATATAGTTGCCTTACCTGTTCACTGGGTTTATGCTTCTCATGGACTTTTGAGGTGAGAGTCGCGTTATATGATGCATGTAAAACACCTATTTGAGAGCCTGCTACAGACCAAATGTCTATAATGCAGTACTGAGTGGCCCCGGTTAGCTTTTCTTGTATGGTAAGGCTGATTTTGTTTGAAAAGCAGATCAGGAATGTCCGTAAGGATAGTGTTTCACCTTCCAGTCTGCCTCCTCCTTCCAGCTGAACCCCCCCCCCCCCCAGCTGGTGAGAGGGCCATGATGTTGTCCCCGGGGTGGCCTCTCTCAGTGTTCTGCTCTTACAAAAAGAACAAGGTGGGGGGACTCTCTTCTTTTCATTGGAGAAGGAAATCTTTCTCAAAAGCCTGTGCAGGATTCCCCTATAGGTCCCATTCGCCAAAAACTTGGTCACATGCCACGGGCCGGAATCACAGAAGAGGAAACAGAGGCACACAGACATTTGAAACAGTGGGAGGGTGTCCCACTGGGGCCGGAGCCCATGAACTACGTAACCCTGAATTGGTCCCTGTTGCCTTTGAGCAACTCTTATGCTCATGTTTGTACATTGTAGCCGGGAATTGATCCTGTTCCGCATCCTGTCTCTTTTATTGCTGTCTTCAGCTGAAACACACATCTTGTATTCTTCTGGTTTCACTTTTATTTGCCTCCCCAGCTCCGTCACTTTTACGGCTATTTGCAATCTGCAGTATTTCTCTATGTTAAGCTCTCCCCCGGACCCAAGCAGACTTCGCAAAAACATAATCGGGTCCCTGCCCTGTCCCCTGATGCAGAACATCCCAAGGAGCCCCATTATTTACAGTATCAGCGTTTCAGTGCAGGACTCTGAAACACAGGGGGAGGTCCGTGCCCGGCCGCCTCGCTTCACGGCGGCATCCCCCTGGGCAAGGTAGTCTCTCCAGAAGTCACATATTGTTCGTGATTTTCAATTATGCGTGTTTATACACTTATTTACTTAATGTTTCATCTGTTTCAGTAGGTGAAACTGTAGGAGGACGGAGGTGTTGTCTAGAGCCCCCAAACCTGGAACCAGCCTGAACCAGTGCCCGGCAGGCAGGTGGCACCTAAGAAATAATGCAGGACCCCAGTACCCTCTGTTTCAGGGTTGTCGGGATTAAATGTGGTGATTCGTACAGGATGTTTCACGTGCATAGTGGGTGATCAGAGGCTAGCTTTCCCGTTTTGTTTTTTTTATATAGTAAAAGGAATGAAATTCAAGTCCCCGCAGCATGGCGTCCACGTTCCCGTCTTTCAAGCCTCACGCTCGCTGTTTGCTGTTCCTTCCAATGCCTCGTATTCAGACCATAGCACCACCACCCCGCGTTCCCCCAGATAAATCAGGAATGTGGACAAGAATTCTGCCTGTGCAGTCTTGTGTCCGGCTGCCCTCTCCCCATCCTCCCCAGTTATGGGCCGTGTCACAGGCTTGTCCTGGATGCCCTCGCCGTCCGCTGCCCCCCCTGCGTGATGAATAAATGTGCGTGTGGTAGCCCCGTGGACACACACGAGGGTTGCACTTTTCCTATTGGGAGGTGGGCGTGGCCGTGTGACTTGCTGTGCACAAGGACAGTGAGGCCAAGTGACGCGTGTCACATCTGGCCCAGAGCTTTGAGAACCGCCCATGCATTGTGCATTTTCTCTTCCCCTCTCGCTTGTGATGTGCACTGTTTGAGACAGCAGGTGTTCTGTCGTTCTAGGTCTCTGGGAGACTTTCGTGAACCGAGGCCTGCCACCAGCCCACTTGGGACGAGCAGCCAAGGGAGGAGGGGCTGCCTGGGGAGGGGGTGTTCATCTCCCTTACCCTAGCGTGGCCCTGCCTGTGCAGTTGTCCTGGAGTGTGCCTTCCCACACAGGTGACATTAGTGTCATCACTTGCTGTTTCGGCCGCATCCCTCAGGAAACAGCTTCTCTGGAGAGCGGGGCAAACCACCGCGTCTAGAGCTGTGCACCCGCCGCGCCTGGTCCAGGAGATCGATGCAGGATTGCTGAAGAACGTGGGGACCTGCATGGTGAGAAGGGGTGTGGGAGGGTTTCCAGTGGAGTTGAGAAGTGAAAGTGTCATTATTATAAACATATATTTTTTTTAAGCTCACTTATTTTTGAGAGAGAGCGTGAGCGGGAGAGGGGCAGAGAGAAAGGCGGCCAGAGGATCGGAAGCGGGCTCTGCGATGACAGCACAGAGCCCCACGCGGGGCTCCAGCTCACGAACCGTGAAATCATGACCTGAGCTGCAGTCGGACGCTTAAGCGACAGAGCCACCCAGGTGCCCCGAAAGTGCCATTGTTATAAATAGAGATATTTCTGTTTCTTGGAGAGGAGGCTGATGTTTGCGTTCAGATTTCTCGAGCTTAGATGGGCAGCTCTCCTTTGTCCCAAGAAGATGTTCCCTGGGTAGAGTCACCTCCACCCAGTGGCCTATCCTTTGTAGAGCTCTGGTAACAGCTGTGTGCCCACGAGCCTCCCCAGCCTCGCCCAGCCTTGGTCTGGGGACGTCTTTACACTTTCAGTCTTGAGGGGTGGGGCCTGCCTTGCTGGCTGCTGATCCCCGGTGACCCCTTCTCCGCGGCTGATCCCCAGCTATTCCTTCTCCGTTGCTGATCCCCAGCTACCCCTCCTTCACCGTCAATTTCAGCAAAAGTGGCAGAAGGGCTGTAGGTTGGCAGGGAGCCATTCGTGAGGATCCTGGTGACACAGGCCACCGGGCCCCTCTGATTTCCACGACCCCATGTGTTGAGAATTGGCTTCACCTGCTGCCTTTTCTTACTTGAATGGTGCTTTATGGTCCTTCCCTAAAGATGGCACAAAGGCTAATTATCTCATAATGGCTGTCCTTTAAAAACATTAGATTAAGAGCCACTTTAGGCTTTTAATTCTGCTTTTTTCTTGTCATCTGTATCTCTCTGCCTGGCTATCAACACAGCAGAATTTCCTGTTTGCACCCAAGAGTGCTTTTTTCTTATTGCCAACTTTGGGAAGGGTGTGGTTCTCTCATTACTAGTGACAGTTATGTAAGCAGACCCGTTGTTATAAAACCGAAATTGTTGTGATTATCGTTCCTTCGTGCTTCTCTTCAGGCCGATGTCATCAAGCACCGTTGACTGAGCAAATATGATTGTGTAGGAAGGATCCACCTGTCCTGTACAGGTGGGCCAGGGTTGCTGCTGTTGTTGTTGTTGTCCCCTACAATACCTCATTTAATTCTTCCAAAAAAAATTTTTTTTTGTTGTTCATGTTTATTGGTTTTCGAGAGAGTGAGAGAGACAGAGTGCAAGCAGGGGAGGGGTAGAGAGAGAAGGAGACACAGAATCGGAAGTAGGCTCCAGGCTCTGGGCTGTCAGCACAGAGCCCGACGCGGGGCTGGAACCCATGAGCCACGAGATCATGACCTGATCCAGAGTCAGACCCTTAACCGCCTGAGCCATCCAGGCGCTCCTCTCATTTAATTCTTGTAGCCACTCAAGATGATAAAAAAAGATTTCTGTCTTTGGGTGGGGAAACTGAGGCCCAAAGAGGAAAGTGACTTTTCCACGGGCAAATACCTAAGGCAGGGTCTAAATCCTGGTAGATCTGAACTCCCTTGCTTTGATCTTCCCTTTGATCTTCCCTCACCCCTGCATTCATTTCTCTATTTCCTTGTTATAGCTTTACACTGAACCTCAGTTAAAAGCATTGAACTTGAGGGTGTCTGGGTGGCTCAGTCGGTTAAGCATCTGACTCTTGAGTCTGGCTCGGGTCTTGGTCCCAGGGTGGTGAGGTCAGGAGATCAAGACCTGTCTCACACTCCGTACTCAGCATGAAACCTGCTTGAGATTCTCTCTCCCTCTCCTCCCTCTGCCCCTCCCCTGTTTGCACTCTCTCTCCCTCTCAAGAAAAAAAAAAAATAAAAGCATTGAACTTGGTTTTTGTCCTCACCAGACCTCGGAATATTTCTCAGGGGTTTTCCATGAAACATGTCCCAAACTACCCTCTTCTTGGATGGTTTTTAAGTTGCTAAAATAGTGTCCCTCCCATAGCCTCCCACATCTCATCGGGCTGGAAGTGCTTGTCTCCCTGTCTTGCCCCCTACACAGTGAGCCCCCTTGGGGCTGAGAGGACACATCTTCCCGTGTCCCTGGGCAATGCCAGCGAGAGGACCAGCACGCAGGAGGCCTGGCATCTGTGTCCTGAGTGGATGACCTAGGCTCCTGGGTTGTATCTGAGGGAAGAAGGAAGATAGTCATGGTAAGAGGCAATCCTCTTGGAATCCGGTTTAGTGACTCAACATTATTCAATGTCTTAGTCTTTATGACTCTCAGCATTTGAAGACAAATGATGGAAAGCCAAACCAGAAATCTCAGCACGATCTTCAAGCCTCATTTAATTTGAACTATTGTTCCTTGTCAAACCTATTCCTTCTCCGGGGTACATTGGATGCTAATGAGCCTGCTGGTTTAAGTTGGGTGCCAGTCTGGAGTCCACAGCCCGGTCTGCATGTTCAGACCAGTTGGTGGGGGAAGTGAAGGTGGTTGTCAAAGTCGAAAGGCAGCGTGGGGTCCGTCAGTTTTGTTGTTTCGATGCCTATCGAGACTCCTGTCGCAGAAGCATCCTATGGGCTAGCAGGTTGCAGGGCCTCAAGGTGTGGGTTGCCTTCATTAATGCGTTAATGGCCTTGAAGGCGTGTGAGAGTAGCAGGAAGTCTTGAAAATTCAGTTCCTCATTGGAGCTGTCACACAGGTGCACACACACACGAACACACAAGCTACACTTCATGTAGTAACGTGCCCTTTCGTCCTCATGGCGATCTGCAGAGTGGGCGCTCTCACCACCCCAACATTTCAGGGGAGGACATGAGGCACACACAGCCACATCACTCGCTGTTGGTCACCCAGTGGGAGTCAGGGATGAGCCAGGACTCAAACCCCCTCTCTGAACCACCAGCCTCCCACGTCGCGATGATCTCTGAATGTCCTCCCCTGATGCCCGGTTGTTTCAAATACTTTAAGACCTAACAAGTAAATACTATATTAAGAGTATAAAATAGAAATCATTTTGGCATCAGCGTTCAGAGAGAATCATCAGGGTGGTGATAGATTTAACTTAACGTGTAGTAGGATGTTTCATCTGAAGGTACTGAAACGAGATAACAAGAGATCACAGAGACGGTTGGGTCAAGGGCAGGGTCTAGGTGTTCTGGCTACATTCAGGGGCACTCCGGGAGAGAGAAAATAAGACAGGAACTCCCAGTTTAAGTAAACTTCTTATACAGAACGTAATGCTTCCGTCAGAGGCAGATGAAATACTGGCTCGTTTCGTAGAACCCAAAGCTTCAGAGTAGAGGATTAGTCAACTTGAATAGTGTTTTTCAAGTTGTTTCAAGCGAGGGGTGGAAGGAAATCACGGTCACGTGTGGGAATGTGTGTGGTGGGGGAAAACACTACAAGCTGTTGCTTTAGTCGGTGCCATCACGTGAAGAGCAACACTTTAATTCAGGACAGGAGGAAATACGGCCGGTGTAAAATCCAAACCAGCCACGG
>NC_064811.1:7646041-7671097 GCF_023721935.1 Panthera uncia | reverse complement strand
TCCTCTCACACGAACCATATTAAAGTGCGGGGAGACGGCAAGCCCTCGGGCAAAAAAACCCCCCCACCCCCCCCCCCCCCCCCCCCCCCCGCTTTAATGGTCCACATGCCTGCTTCCCCTCAGCTCCTCTCAGGCAGGACCGGCTTCCTCATTGACCCGCTGGTGAGTTTCACGGTGCTTGTCAATGCCAAGTGCTCACTTCAATGTCTGTTTTTAAACGATCGTGTGAAACCAAGAACAGCCATGTTCAAAAGGAAAGATGGACTCTTGGGCCAAACGTGCACAGTAGTTTCCAAGATTTTCCGTTAACCCGCAACCAACCTGGAGCGTGTGAATGGTGCTGCTGGGATTCAGGCTCAGGACCTGATGCTGCCTTCCATTGCCAAGGCTCTTTTCCCCCTCCCCGTCTTTCTAAATCCCTGAGCCTGCCGCCTCTCCGGACCCCACGCCTGCCGGCTGGGGCAGCCTTACCACCGTGTCCCACAGGCTGCATCTCCGAAGCAGCCCCAGTGCAGAAACGGACCCCAGGTCTCCTCCCAGATGGTGCCTGGACATTGGCTGCCTTTTCCGAGGGCTCCTACCGGGCCGTCCTGCCCTCGTTCCAGCTCAGCGTTGCCTCTGGGCTGTCGTGTAACTGTGGCTGCATGTACGCTCACACTGAATGTGGTGATCACTTCCCTTCCATGCTTGTCTTCTCCTCTGCAGGGTGCTTTGAGGACAGTGGCTAGATTCTTTCTATATCCCCAGTAACTCAGGACAATTTTAGAAACACTGTGGGTGCCTTGCCCAAGTGATCACCTCTGGGCAGAGTCTGGACCTCAGGCATCAGTCTCCGCAGCCTCGCCCATCAGCCTCCCCACCTCCCGACCTTCACCACACTTGACAACTAATATCTGTTTGTGACGTTCATGAAAATCAGGAGCCTTCACGGAAATATTCACAGTTGAATCTTGGAAACCTCAAAGATCAGGTCACACGGGTCCTTCCTCTCCAGCATCCAGGGATTTGGCAGCTGCTGCCTCTTTAAGATAGATCACATCCACGGGTGCTGGCTGCAGTCCCCACTGTCCAGCCAGCTTTGCCCCTTGATGTCACCTGTTACCCCAGGAAATACACAGCGGTCCCAGGAAGCCCACTTGTCTTTGCTTTTACCGGTAAGGGCTGTGTGTCGGTGGGCTCGGGCAGCTGTAACTAAGTGCCATACGCGACCCGCTAAAACACCAACAAACGTTTCCACAGTTCTGGCATCTGCCAAGCTCAAGACCATGATGTCCCCAGGCTCATCCCCTGCGGAGAGCTCTCTTCCTGGCTTGCAGGCTGCGTCCTCACTTGGCAGAGAGACCCCTCCGGTCTTCCTTCTTACCCCGTCACTATCCCCATCTTGGGTCCTTTTCCTTATGACCTCATCGAAACCTCATTCTCTCCCAGAATCCCCACCTCCAAATGCCATCCCATCGTGGCTGAAGGCTTCAATGTGGGGATTTTGAGGGGAGACAGAGACGCCGTCCGTCCGTACAAGCTGGCTCAAGAAATGAGATAAATCCTCCCTCCGCCTTGCTCGTCTAGGGGAAGGATGTCCTTTGCTGTGCTCATGTGTATTTCAGCAGCAAATTATTCTAACGTTCGCTGCCCCAGCACGAGACAAGCCTCGATTTCCAGGTCTCTGGGATCCAGTGGGGTAGGAGTCGGGAGACCTGGATTTCCAATTCAGTTTAGCCCCCTGCGTGCTTGACCTTGGGGTCCGCATGCCCCCCCTACCCTACCGACCCCTTCTGCCGGGATAAGGGTGGGACAGGATGATGGCAGATGGCCCTTTGGCCGCGGACGCCCTGTGTGTCTTTTCTGGGGACATGTTAGGGATTCATGGCTGTCCCCATCTATGGGGCCCAGCCATGCCCCCCCCACCATCAGATGGCCCCTGTCGGGAGGTTGGGTCCCCCCTGGCCTGACGCTGCGCACACCCAGGTACACCGAGGAGGCCTGTCTCCCATCTTCTGTCTGCTAGCACGGCCCCTTTTCCACTCAGCTGCACCGAGTAATAAGAGAGGCCCTGTCCGCCCTCCTGTCACAGAGCTCTGCCGAGCACTGCCTGTGCCAGTGTGTTTCTGCCTCTAATGAAGGATTTATTTAGGTCACTGCTGCCTTCTGTGCACAGCCACGCAGATTAAACATGTTGAGTGTCTCTTCCTCCCTCTTCCCTCCCCGGGGCCTCACCGCTGCACTCACCTGGCTGTTCGGGATCTACCAAGGGGGGCATTTACACCGCACACCCCTTCAGTCACAGAGAGCTGGAGCCTTTCTACCTGCCATTGTCCTTTCTTCCTTGAGCCCCTGCCTGGTTGAGTCACCACAGTACTTTGGATCATGAACAAATGTGTTTGACTAATTATCCTCTCCAGATCCCATTTATACCACACAGCCGCCTTCTTTTTTTTTTTTTTTTTTAGGGACCAGAATAGCTACCATGATTTGAGGGCTTGCCATGGGCCAGGCAATATGGGAACATCCTCAGCATCCACATAGGGTGTTTGATTTAATCCTTGCAATTAGTATATGGAGCCAGTGCCTTCTATCTGAGGCTCCCAAGTTTCAGGGCTGTCTTGGGGGTTTGGAATCACAGAGCAGAGACGTAAGCCGGGGTTTTTGGCTCTGAATCCTCTTGTTAATTCCAGCGTGGCCCCTCCACCCTGCTCTACAGATAATTCTACCTCTGTGGCCGGACCGATCCCTCTCTAGTTCGTCTGCCACAGTTGTTAAAATCCCGGTATTAAAAACAAACTGCCCCAACAATAGTAAGAAACAAACACCAGAGGAAAATTGCCCCCCCACCCCCACCCAAAGCCAGAGCAATCAGGATCTGAACCTGAATGGGCATGAGCATTTGGAGCTCACAGAGTCCTTGCCATTCTAAGGGCTGAGGGTGGGCAGGCCGGTTTCCCTGGGAGCTGGTTAGAAACACAGACTCTTGGGCCTCTCTTCAGACCCCTTCCATTCGAGTCTGCATTTTGAACTAGATCTCCAGGGGACCGGTGGGCACGTCTGCCTTTGGAAAGCCCTGTGCTAGGCAATTGCAGTGGGGCACCCAGGGCTCCTGGGAAGGATGCTCTACTCACCCCACACCGGCCGCTCCTCACGAAGGTCCTTCCACCCTGATATCTCATCTCGTTTGGAGAAGAACGTTGTGTGGGTTGGCTTCAGACTTCCTACGGGACAGGTTGCATTTGTCAGCCTCATGATACCGTGGAGTTCTCAGAGGCCTAGAAACAACACTATCGTTGAAATCTTCTGACCCCAAACCCCTTCCCCACCACGTTGCCCTCCCTGGCTTGCCCAGATAGCTTCTTCCTTGACTCCTGCAGAATTTTGTGCATTATCCTGGTAGCCTTTTGTAAATATGGAAACTCCCAGCGCTGCTGTGGATGCTAGGAGGCGTAGAAAGGCCGGAGGAGGCAGTGTTCGAAAAGTCCTCTTGTGTTTCGGGGGGAGAATGGGGCCAGTGACCCTTCCTTTCCCCAGGTAAATGTGACCCACGGAAACTTATTTACATCATGTGGACTGACCTTGGGTCCTTTCTGCCTTGAACCCTTTCCACCCCACGTGAGGTAGGCCTCTCAGCAATTACCATAAGTAAATCTGAACAAAAGTGAGTGTCAACATTTGTTGAAGAGTGTCATGTGCAGGCAATTTCAAGAAAATAAATATTTATGGAAGTCTTGAGATATCACTGTCCTTTCATAGACTGACAGGCGCAAGCCGAATCTCCTTCCTCTTTCTTGCTTTCCAAGATGATCTGCCAAGGATGGAAATTCGACACCATCGCGATGTGCCCTTAAGGAGTTGCTTAAAGGTGAAAGTGAAGACGTTGTTGACTCCTAAAGATGAACGAAAAACCTTGCTGTTGATTGCCCAGAACTTTGGTTGAATGCGGAAATGACAGTTCTGTTGTTCAAACTGTCTTACTGAGGCTTCAGTACATTCCAGAAGATTTTTTTAAAATTTTTAATGTTTTTATTTATTTTTGAGACAGAGAGAGACACAGAGCATGAGCAGGGGAGGGGCAGAGAGAGAGGGAGACACAGAATGGGAAGCAGGCTCCAGGCTCTGAGCTGTCAGCACAGAGCCCGACACGGGGCTCGAACTCACAGACTGTGAGATCATGACCCGAGCTGAAGTCGGACGCTTAACCGACTGAGCCACGCAGGCGCCCCAACATTCCAGAAGATTAAATCACTCAGCACTCTCGGATGCTTGTTCTTGTCTGGTAGTAGCATAGATCCCATCCTGTCTACTTTTCTTATGCTCTCCTGTAAGCTCTCCCCTCTGCCCCGAATGCACTCCCCGCTGCCCACGGGGAGACCTCCCAAGTCAAAGGAAAAGAAGCACAACCGGCTTTAGAGACGGCCCACGGAGTGTTCGTTCTCACACCCCCGGTGTCTGTGACCTTGAGAAGGTCTTCTAACCTGAATAGCGTGTTTCCATACGTGTCCTAGGGAGAAAGGCAGGCCACTCACATTTGTTGAACGCCTCCCCTGTGCTGTATATTTGGCCCGGGTGATTCGATTTCATCATATGGAAGTAAATTGCACCCATTTTGCAGAATGGCATTTTGAGTCCCAGACAGGTAAAGACACTTGAGTTCAGAGAGCTGTAGGCAAACCAGCCCGGATCTGCCCCATTGCAACAGCTCCTTTGCTTTCCCAGTACTGCACGTTACCTTTTCGTTGCTTCAGAGAAGTCAGATAAAATTAGCATAACCACTGCTCAGTTTTGCTGCGAGTATCGGAAGAGATGATTTATACACTGGTTCTCACCACCTGGCACCCAGTGGGCACCAAGTAAGAAATGTCTTCCTTTCCAACCCTTTTGCTAAATCCCGGAAAACACTCGTGGTTGACTGTTCTGAGAATCCCTGTTCTCCTAGAGAAGCTTCTGGTCTGTGCCAGATGCACGACTAGTTTCTGTTGAGGGGCTGGGAAGATACAGGGCAGACAGAGGGCTTATGGGCAGCACTATTTCCGACGCGTTAAACTTACCTCTCGTGGAATATTCTCGTTATTCCACTTTATCCACAGATACGTTGCAGTGATGGGAGTCGGGGAATATACTGTAGTTAATTACATTTGAAATCTAGGTCATGATGTGAATTATGTAATGAGAAGACTTAAGGAGAAAAATTAAAATATTTCCAAGGGTTATTTCGCTGCATCTTCCCCCCCTTTTTTAATTAAAATATTTTCTAGATTCTCAGGTGATCTCGTCCAGTCGCCATGAGAAATCTTGAGTCCCCCTTTCAATACCTGGCTCCTGCCTGACTCTCTCAGGTTGAAAACCTCACTACCGTTTGACACAGTCTTTTTCACGGACAAACTGTTCAGTCTGTCTTTCTAGTGAATTAAAAGCCCTTCTCAGTACCTTGGGCCATTCGCTTAACCTTGCACTGCCGTCGATATGTTCATTTAGCAAATAAGGTCTGTGCACAGAAATCGTGCCAGGCCCTGGGGGGATGGCAGCAGAGAGAAAGCATCAGGACACCGATGGGGGGCTCTGAAACTGGTATTCTCGGGTGGAGGGGCAGACCAGACCATAAACAAGCATATCCAGGTTGGGCTAGTACATGAGGAATACGAAACCGGGTGATGGGAGAGAATATGGTTACAAGAGAGCAGGCGGGCCCGTGTTGCAGGGAAAGCCAGTGTTTGAAATAAAAGCTAATCGGCAGGAAAGAACCAGCCCCAGAAAGCCTTGGGACCCAGCATCCTGGAAAGAGGGAGCGGCAAATGCCAGCGCCCAGAGCTGGCGGGAGCTCAGAGTGTTCACAGGAACCGAAAGGTCAGCAAGGTGGGAGTGTGGCTTGGAGGAGCAGATTGAGGCCAGAGGGACAGACCGGCAGCTCCCATCCTGGGGGAATCCCCAGGCCTGGAAAGGAATTTGGATTTAATTTCAGGTACCAGGAGACCTCCATCTGAGAAATCCCGTGGGCTCTCCTCGTGCCTCCCGTCCCTGGCAGGTGGTCAGCACCTTCACGGGGGGCCCAAGGAAGCTTCGTGTTGCTGATGGGAAGGACTCGTCTTTTGAATTTCCGTAGCTCAGGGCTTGATTGATCACTGTGTCCTTGATAAAGGGGCGTGAACAGAGAGGGGGCCGGATCTCTCTTTGGGAACTTCTAACCCATCTACAAAAGGAAAGAGAGGGTTTGTTTTGTTCATCCTTCCATGAAATCCTGTCCCTCATCAAAGGGTCGTTACCTGGCACGAATGTTCAACAGGACCAGGGAAGCATTCCGTCAGGGCCAGGAACTACTCGTACCCTCACTCCAGGCATCGCCGGGGAGTGACAGGGACAGTGACATCCCTGGCTTTGCCTGCTCAGACTGAGTTTGGATCCGCATTCAGCCTCGACCATTCTGGACAAACCACTGAACTTCTCTGATCTCTTTCTTGTAGTGAGATCAGTTCTGGTGAAGATTTGCAGTGAACATCGCGGGGGCCCAGTGTGGGACGATGCCAGCCCAGGGTCTGTTCAGTAGCAGGTACTGCAAATGGGAGCTGCCGTCATTGCTTTTGGCAAGGCAGGTGGCCTGGGTTCCAGGTGCCGTGGAGCATTCTTGTCCTTGCCCATGCCAGCTCAGGGCTCCGAATTTCTAGAAGGTTCCATTTGCTCAATATTCGTTAGTTCACTTCTGGAGGGAGGATGATCAGTTCATCTCTGTGCTGCCTAAAAGTTCCAACTTGCCCTCCTCCTACTTCGTGAGTGGGGCATTGCGGGGGGGGGGGGGAATCTGACTTTCAGAGAGCACTTTCTTCGCTTAAATTGCAGTCCTACTCAGCGCTGTGAACTTCTGAGCGGCCACCTCGGCTGCTACCAGTCACGTGTCGCCTTGCGACGTGCTGTAGGAGTAAATAAATGGACACACACTAGATTCTGAAGACTTCATACAAAAGAGGTGGAAAGTATCCCCTTAATATTATGTAGGAATTATGTGTTGAAGTGATAGCGTTTTAGAGAACATAAAAATATTTCTGTTTTTGAATGTGGCTCCTGAAAGTTTAAAATTTTAGTGTGGCTCCTGGGTCATTTGAACACTTACAATAAAAGCTCTAATAATAGATGCTTTGTCCTAGGGCAAGATGTGACTGTCAGGGATGTCTAAATAAATGGTCCCTGTCACCTTTAGGAGGGGTGACTGTTACCTTCATGAGCGCCGCTTGATTGCCTATAAATAATGGAATTTTTCTGGAAATGTAATAAACCTGTGTGTTCTACGTTTATTTCTATCATCTATATCCTGCACAGCTACTAGGGGGAGGTGCTGTTTGGCATTACGGAGGGGAGAAGGTATTGGTAAAAACGGAAAGTTACTCTCGTAACTTCACTAAAATATCAGATAGGTAGCATACGTTCAATAAATTTAGATATTTGTTTGATAAATGAACGAGGGCATACGTGGCTCACGTTCATATTTCTAATGGACGGGGCTTGTTAATACAGATCACCTCATTTCAGTCTCAAGGAAATAATTTCAGGTGGGTACAGTTATTACCATTTTACATATGGGGAAACTGAGGCTAAGACAGGTTAAGTCACTTTGAATAAATCCAACCTAGAGACAGGGTTCCTGACCCTACAGTCTGGCTGATTCCTTTCGACTCCTCTACTGAAGGGAACAAATGAGTTTGACCTCATGCTGTCCTGTTCCTACCCTGTGTGTCAGCTGATTCTGGAGGAGGTGGCCTGGGACTTTGTCACTGTTGACTAGATTTTTGAGGGCCTTTCCTCTTTAGGATGCCCAAGACTTTACCATTATTACCTGTTAAGGCCACATGCTAGGGAGACAGCAACAATAGCGGAAAGAGAACAGGACTGGAATGCTGGAACCATGAGGTCTAGGCCTGATTTTCTCTGTGACCATAGACAAGCCATCTTGGGCCTCCTCGCTGTGGCCCTCATGTGCTCTGATGTGCACAGTCCCGTTGTCAGGATCAGTGTGGCTCCGATGTCCTCGCTTACAGGTTCAGCTGACCTGGAAGGTCTTCTCTTTTCCAAGAGTGTTACTTAAAGGCCCAGAAATTCTGGCTGTGCCTCTGAGTTCAAATTACCAAACTACTACACGAGAAAGTTGTCTCACAATGACCACTGTGTGTAATATATTATATATGTATTTAGATGTCCATATATATGTGTGTGTGTGTGTGTGTGTGTGTGTGTATCTACACACTTAAAGTTCCATACATATACATGCTATACATATGTATATGTATATGTATATGTATATGTATAGCTCATACATATACATGCTTTTCTCCCTCTATATATATAGCATACGTGTATGAGACTTTAGCTAATTTTTTTTCCTATCTACCTCAAATATTTTTGGAATGTACAAGACTTTAGACATAAGTAAATACATTTTTAGAAAGTATTAAAGTAGAAGTGAGGAGTTTTTATACTACTAACTGCCCAGGTTATATATATATATATATATATACACACACACACACACACACACACACACACACACACACAGACATATATTTAGCTTCTCCTCTGCTGTTGGTAATTCCCCCTTTAGGAAAAAAAAAAAAAAAAACTCAGATGTACACTGTACTAAGCAGGATGCCTCATAATAGTGAAAGAAAAGCGTGAATACTTAGAAAATCTGAATTTCAGATCTGGCCCCTGATTCTGTCCCTTAGGTGTGGAAGGACTGGGGTGTGTGGTTGCTTCCTGAGTCTGAATCCAGAGGTATGGGATGGGGTCAGCAGCACTCATCACTAAGAGTGGAACGATCTAGTGTGGAGTAGTTACTCCCTCCTGCGTTTCACCTACCTCACCCCGTGCACATGGGCTCCCACGGGCTCACACGCATGTGAGCGCATGCATATATGTACAGACATATACAAGTATGCATATGCGTGGGCATACACGTATACCCCAGACACGTGAAAGGCAAGCACAGCGGGATCCATCCATATATGGGTCAGTCCCACATTGAGAAGGAAATGAAATTTGACTGAAACGTACTAAAGCATTTGCTCCGTAAGCAAAATTTCCACTCACTTGACATCATTCAATCAGTAGAACATTCTGCACCAACATCTTGCCTGGTCATCTCTCCTTAAACGTTTTTTTGTCTCTCTCTTTTTCCCCCCCTAAATAATTAGGTCAACTGATCTTGAAGGTCCCCTCTCAAGTGCTCTGTGATTCTCTAAACATTTCCAGTTTTTAATGTTGGTTTATTTTTGAGAGAGGGAGAGGCAGACAGAGCATGAGAGGGGAAGAGAGAGAGGGAGACACAGAATCTGAAACAGGCTTCTGGCTCTGAGCTGTTACACAGAGCCTGATGCGGGGCTCGAGACCCGCAGAGATCTTGACTTGAACCAAAGTCAGACGCTTAACCGACTGAGCCATCAGGCGCCCCTACACGTTTCCAGTTTTTAATTGCTTTTTTAAGTTAATACATTTTAATACACATTTTTCAAAGCAGTTAATAGAGTTGATCTCTGAGGCAGGGAATTCGATAGGTTTGATTATAAAAATAGAAGACCATAGAAATTCTTCATTTATCCATTCTGGACACAGTGTTAAACTATTAAAGTGGATTTTAAACCTGGCATAAAGAAGATGACGGACCCTTTCGGTGGAGAACACGTTTACTGGCTCTATAATCCCCATAGTCCCCAAGGCAGGCCTGTCACTAACCCTTCCTTAACTGTGTTCAGACAAGAGCTTCCAATGCCCTTTTTCTGGAAGATGGTCAAACGCCTCTTGATGATTGTTGTTTATCAGCTCCCTGAAACATGGACATGAGTCCTCTTGTTTTGGGGAACCCCTTGCCATTTCGCCCAGCAGTGGCTGTGTCCTTGTGGGACTTCAGTGCCTAAGTGTCATAAATCTCAGGTGAAGAGAAGGCAGGCAGTTTGTGCAAAGAGAGCCCTACGTTCAGAGTTTTGAACGGGGGCTATGAATTTTGCAGCGGACTAAATTCTTGTGTCCTTGGGTAAGACTCCTCTCGGTACCTGCCGTTCCTTCCCACCTTGTAACTGTCGGGTCAAGGTGCCAATCAACTGAGCAGAGCGTAAAACCACTTGATGAGCAGAACGGCCTTGCACACAGGAAGGAGTTTTGCTCTTTCCAGCCGGCCTACCTGTCTGTCCCTCTGGGCTCACTTCAAACACTTCCTCTCCCGGGAAGCCGTCCCCAGTCGTTTCAGGCAAAATGAGCGGACCTGTGTCCACACGCTGCCTTGCGCAAACTATAATCAGAGCACATCCAGCACTGACGCCTGCAGCCAGGTCATGCCAGTTAGCCTTTGCCAAATTTATGCTGCGGTGCCAACCACCCCACAAGTCAGTGGCTTACGGCCACGGTGATACATTGTCACTCGAGCCAGGATGGCTGTGCCGTGCACGGTGGACTGGTGTGGGGGCTCTGCTACACGTGTCTCCCATCATCCTCTGGGGCCCAGCGGCTGGCCGGCGGGCATTCTTCTCGTGGTCATGGCCGAAGTAGCAAGAGGGCAAGTGCCAACACGCAAAGCTTCTCAAGGCCTAGGCTGGCCACCGGCACGTTGTCATTTCCGCTCACGGGCCGCTGGCCAGACCCAAATCAAATCGTCGGGGAGCACACCCCACCACATGGTGAGGCCGTAGCAAGAGCTGGATGCAGAGAGAGGAGGCGTAAAAGAATCGGGACTACTCGGGGCACCCGGGTGGCTCAGTCGGTTGAGCGTCCGGCTCAGGTCGTGATATTGGAGTTTGGGAGTTCGAGCTCTGTACCAGGCCTACGGCTGTCCGCACAGAGCCTGGTTGGGATTCTCTCCCTCTCTCGTTCTGCCCTTGCCCTGCCCTCTCTCTCTCTCTTTCTCAAAAATAAACCTTAAAAAAAAAAATAGATCTAATCATTCAGTCTTCCATACAGGTTCACCTGCCCTATTAGATCAGGAGCCCCTGGGGGGTGGCAAGGGTCAGGAACAGCGTCTGCTTTTTATGTCACCAGCTCCACTGCCTGGGGCTGGCAGGTAGGAGGTATTTCACTGATGTTTGCTGAGGTCCCAAAGACCTTTCCGGCCCTTTCCTTTACAGCAGAGGCTGGGCAAGCTCTGACCGCAGGGCCAGATCTGTCCCCGTGTCTGTGCAGAGAGCTGAGCATACAGATTGTGGAAAACAGTTGTTGAGAATCTCAAAAGTGATGCATGAAAATGATAACGACATTCAGATTCCAGCATCCTGAATCAAGTTTCATTGGAGCACAGCCACACCCATTCCTCTGCAAATTGTCTGTGGCCTCTGGAGACAAACGGGCATACCTGGGGCCGTCGTCCAGCCTGTGTCCCGCAAAGCCGAAAACCTTTCCCATCCGGCCCCTCAGACAGGAAGTGTTTGCCACCGGCCCTGCCTTACGGGGTAAAGAAACGGGGGGAGCCCCAGGGAGGTAGGGAGGTGACCGCCTTGCCCGGGATCACACGGCATTGGCAGCTCCACGAAGGCCTGCGTGCGTTTGGGGTTAACATCTCCCCCCTTTGTTTCCTAGTAACTGGCGGCCCGCGACACCCATGTGCCACTGATCGGGAGGCTCTCCCCGCGGCAGCGCTTCATGACCCAGCGGCGCCCGGCCCAGTGAAGCCACCATGGTGTCCAGCACAGCGGCGCTGCTCCTGGGCGCCGTGCTCCTGGTGGCCCAGCTGCAGCCCGTGCCTTCCCGCCCCGCCGCCGCCGCCGCCGCCCCGCCCGGGGCCGAGCCGGACCAGCCGGAGCTGTCGCGCAGAGCGGCCACCGTCCAGGGCGACGGCCGGGACGGCGCGCCCCCCAACGGCTCGGCGCAGCAGCTGCCGCAGACCATCATCATCGGCGTGCGCAAGGGCGGCACGCGCGCGCTGCTGGAGATGCTCAGCCTGCACCCCGACGTGGCGGCCGCCGAGAACGAGGTCCACTTCTTCGACTGGGAGGAGCACTACAGCCAAGGCCTGGGCTGGTACCGGGGCCAGATGCCCTTCTCGTCCCCGCAGCAGCTCACGGTGGAGAAGACCCCCGCGTACTTCACGTCGCCCAAAGTGCCTGAGCGCGTCCACAGCATGAACCCGGGCATCCGGCTGCTGCTCATCCTGCGCGACCCGTCCGAGCGCGTGCTGTCCGACTACACCCAAGTGTTCTACAACCACGTGCAGAAGCGCAAGCCCTACCCGTCCATCGAGGAGTTCCTGGTGCGCGACGGCCGGCTCAACGTGGGCTACAAGGCGCTCAACCGCAGCCTCTACCACGTGCACCTGCACAACTGGCTGCGCTTCTTCCCGCTGCGCCGCATCCACATCGTCGACGGCGACCGCCTCATCAGGGACCCCTTCCCCGAGATCCAGAAGGTCGAGCGGTTCCTGAAGCTGTCGCCGCAGATCAACGCCTCGAACTTCTACTTTAACAAAACCAAGGGCTTTTACTGCCTGCGGGACAGCGGCCGGGACCGCTGCTTGCACGAGTCCAAAGGCCGGGCGCACCCCCGAGTGGACCCCAGACTCCTCAGTAAACTGCACGAATACTTTCACGAGCCAAATAAGAAATTCTTCGAGCTTGTCGGCCGGACATTTGACTGGCACTGATTAGCAATAAAGTGAGGCTCGGAACCTTTCCCGTTGGAAGTTCCGGTGTACATCTGGGGGAGAGAGAGAAAAAGGAGAATTTTAAAAGGGCATTTAAGCTATAATTTATTTGTAAAGTCCATAAATTACTTCTGTACAGTATTAGATTCACAATTGCCATATATACTAGTTATATTTTTCTACTTGGTAAATTGAGGGCATTTTGTATTGTTTTTCATGGTTGTTAACATTGTGTAATATGTCTCTATATGAAGGAACTAAACTATTTCACTGCAAAAAAAAAAAAAAAAAAACAACAAAAAAAAACACACAGAAATCTGGAGACCCTGTCTTTTTTGAATATGATTAACTTGCCCCGACTCAAAATAGCTGTCTGTGTTATATTCGTTGCAAGATCTATATATTCCTTTGTTACTTTAAAAAGAAATGTTTTTCATGGCAATTATGCTTCTCTCTTGCCCTCTCTTTTCTTCATTGTTCTTTTTAATTTTTAATGTCTCGCTGTGGCCATCAGATTTATTTTTTACTTGCACTGTGAGATCTGTCTTCACTGAGATATCCCCTGTTATTTTCTGGAGGTTTCAGGTTCGCCCATTCTTGACAGCAGGTTCCGGAGTGTGGATCTTTTTTTTTTTAACCCCCGTAGACTCCGCGTGGACAAAGCAATATTAAGACTGGAGGAGTCGTTAATACCCGCAAGAGGCTCCCCGTTACACATCTCTGCCTCAAAGAGTGCTTGCATCCGTTTCTGAGCGCAGCAATGGGCAAAACGACACAATAAAGGGGATTAAACCGTTGGCCTTCAGCATGGTCTTGGGGCTGTGTGCTTGGCCCCACGTGCCAAGGGGTCTCCGGAAACTCAGAAAAGAGAAGTTGCAAAGTGTGCGTGTTCCCATCTTGTAGGTGCTGTGAAAAAGCCGCCGAATGGTGTAGACGTTTGCTTAGGTTGAAAGCTTCATCTATTTCCTGAATGATCAATATCCATTTATAGATGTTTATTCCGTACGCACAGAGACAGAAATACGTGTGTGTTTTAAAACTCAACTCTGAGTGTGTAATCCTTAAACGGAAGGGAGATTTAAACCCCGAGGGTCCCGACTGCAAAAAGAAACGCCCGATGCGGTGGCGATGTGGAAGGAAGAAGTCCTCGTACCTGTCCCTGCAGGAGAGAGGCCTGATTTCACTTTCACTTCTGCTTCTGAACAGCTGGCCTGTTGGATGTGATCACACAAGCTCCACCCCCCTCCCGGTTTTCTCATGCGCTCTTTATTCGGTCAGCCTTTTACAGGATTAAAATACGTGGGTTGTTTTTTCTTACTAGGAAAAGAAAACATAATCATTATGTAAAACAAAAACTACAAAGAAGCAAAATACACCCGTTTCCTGACAAAGTTTATATTTAAGGCAGCAGAGTGAAATGGACGTTCTATATCAGCGCTCCTTGAAAGTTCTCCCCCAAACAGCCCCAGGAAGTAGGAATTATTATGGTGAGGAGTTCAAGGCGGAAGAAATAGGCCCAGGGAAGATAAGGAACTTGCCAAGGTCAGTTTGACTCCAAGCCAAGGCTTGGAGTCCACTGAGAGCCAAAGCACAGATTTCGGGCGTTTTGGTTTTTTCCTACTCTAGTCTTTCTGAACTGCAAAGGAAAGGCCCAGACTCAGAGACCGCTCTTCCTGACTTGACCTGACACATTCCTTCCCTGGTGCCAAACGTCTTCCGCCTCAAGAGGTGTGCCTGAGCCAAAGGAAAGGGACAAGAGGTAGCCTGCACTTTTCTCAGCCGCGT
The DNA here is from genome assembly GCF_023721935.1 of Panthera uncia. Lineage (NCBI taxonomy): Eukaryota > Metazoa > Chordata > Mammalia > Carnivora > Felidae > Panthera > Panthera uncia. The sequence continues at coordinate 7,656,723 of NC_064811.1, read as the reverse complement.
TATCAGGGAAGTGAGTCACCTTATTAGCTGTGGCAGCTGCAGCCTGGCCCGACCTTAGTGTGGCCCTTGCCCCACCCCTGGCCCTGCAGGGACAGTGGAGAGACCGCCTTCCTCTTCAGAACCCATTAAGATTGCCATTAAACAACCAACTCCCAGAGGGGGTAGCCAAAATATTCATAGCCGACTTCACTTTGACAGGGTACTTTGCAAGGAGAGAGGGCTTCCTTCTGTAACACATTGCTGGATCTTGCTGTTTTCACACCGATTAAAAACAAGAGTACACAGGCACCTGGGTGGCTCAGTCGGTTGAGCATCCGACTTCAGCTTAGGTCATGAACTTGCGGTTCGTGAGTTCGAGCCCCACATCAGGCTCTGTGCGGGTGGCCTGGAGTCTGCTTCAGATTCTGTGTCTCCCTCTCTGCCCCTCCCCGACTTACACTCTCTCTCTCTCTCTCTCTCTCAGACATAAAGACTTTTTTTTAAATTTTATTTTAAATAAAGAACTAAAGAGTAGAGACATCCAGAGACGTTGTGAGTTTTCAAGATTGCCCAGGAATTTGATGTGGAGACTCCAGTGTGAGTTTTGTTTTGTTTTGTTTTGTTTTTTTCTTGCAAAATAGCTATGGAAGCCTGTACCCTAATGGGGATGGTATGCTTGAAGCCATGCAGTGTTGGGGCCAGAGGTGATGGGTAGAAGGAAGGGACTGAGTGTTGGTGACATGATCTAGGGGCTCAGGCCAGCACAGTTCCTGGTAGGGGGTGGATATGTGGGTACAAATTCAGTAGTTGTTGATTTGGGTGCGGGGTCTTGACTGAGCATGGAGGTCTACCATGGGCAAGGGGCCAGGGGTCCTGGTGGTTTTCTGCCATTTATGGCAGAACCCCAGCCAGTTGTTTGGAAAGTACAAGGAGGAAGGAACCATCACTCCAGTAGCCCGGGCCCTTCCATCTCACCTGAGCATTCCCAGAGTCAGAGGAGGCCCCACCCTGGACCTGGGCCCGCCTTCCTAGGGGCACAAATGCAATGGTCCAGGAGCCAGATGAGCCCCTGATCCCGGGAAGCCTCTAGGTGGGGCCGTCCAGAGGCAGCTGGGAACAGCTGAGCAGGGCCCCAGCTATTGTATTTGGAAAATTCGCTGCACTTGAGTCAGGACAGCCCCTGCCCCTTCCCTTCCTCCAGGAATCAGATAGCGCCAGAATCCCGTGGACAGTATTTAGCTACCAGCTCACAGCCTAAAAATGCGCTAATCTAGCAAAAATGATCATGTGCCTCTGAATACAGGGTGGCTTGCCCTTTGAATCCTGGGAGACTAGTACTCACCTAAAGGGAGATGTCGCAGAGCCCATAGCCGCGGGTGACTGCCCTATAGAGGCGTGGGATCCAAGATCACCACCAAGAATTCAGGTGTTCGCTAAAATTCAATTTTTCTTTTGAGACCTACTGTGTGCTTCGCATGGGATTAAGCCTCAGGAGCGTAACAGACAGTGCAACAGGAACTAATTGTCATTAACTGTTGTGGGTTTAAATAAAAAGCATGGAGGGGCTAGGAAGGAAGGAGAAGGACACCTAGCTGTGTGGGGACTGGCCAGTGCAGTATGTCCCGCCCTTTTTCCTATCATTCGGGAACATCCCTGGGAGGAGTCAGCAGGCCCTGTTATGGAGAGAAGGAAACAGGTGTAAGAAACGGACCTGCCCTCGTTCGCTCTCCCTGGGGGTATCGTGGTCCCGGAGATGGGAAACGTGGCGTTGACGGTCCTCAACAGAAGGCGAGAGACAGATGGCAGAGGCGTGTCTCCAAATGCCACTACTGGGGAGGAGGAAGAGAAAAAGGAGCATCCCCAAAGGGCATAATCACTTAACTCCTGGGCCACAGGACCCTGGTCTTTGCGAGGAAAAGCTTCTGTGAAGGATTGTTACGGAGCCGGAGCATGGAAGGCAACGGATGTAACCAAAGCAAGGCATTTTGGACAAGGGCAGCTTGAGGAATCCAGGCAGCAGTGATGGGGAGGGGAAAAGAGGAAGGGGAGGTGAGCAACAGACTTTAAACACATTGACAGCTCACTATGCATCACGCACTTATGGCCTCGACATCTGCTTTCCGAGCGGCAGAAGCTTTCTCTGCAGCCACCCGTGTAGCTCAGTCTCCTGCACGGGTGTATCTGTCCCAGAAAAATAACTCTCATTTATTGCACACCCACTCTGTGCTTGGTATTTTCTTTATTTTTAAAATTTTTTAAAAATGTTTCTTTTTGAGACAATGCAAGAGACAGAGTGCAAGCAGCAGAGGGGCAGAGACAGAGGGAGACACAGAATCCGAAGCAGGCTCCAGGCTCCAAGCTGTCAGCCCAGAGCCCGACGGGCTCAAACTCATGAACCGTGAGATCGTGACCTGAGCCGAAGTCGGACGCTCAACCGACTGAGCCACTCAGGCGTCCCCGTGCTTGGTATTTTAAATGTGTTGCTTCTAATCCACAGAACAGTTCCAAGAAGTAGGAAATACCATTGTGCTATTTTTACAGAGGAGGAAAACTCAAATTCAGACCTTGAAGGGCTTGCCCAGGATGTCAGAGCCTGAAACTGATTGTTACATCTGGAACTTAGTCTCCGATGACCTCGCTGTACTACTTTGTGGCCCGTGAAATCTTGGGCGAAGGGAGGAAGAAGTAAGGCACAAACATCCGTCTATTACGCAGAGCAGAGCATGTAAGAGAAATCACGGGCCCTCAGGATGTGACGATGCACAGATAGGGTGATACCGGGAGGTCCTCAAACAAAAGAGTGGCTGGCTGGGGCCCCTGGGTGGCTCTGTCGGTTAAGCGTCTGACTCTCGATTTCGGCTCAGGTCAGGATCCCATGGTTCGTCAGTTCGCGCATCAGGCTCCCCGTCTCTCTCTGCCGCACCCCAGTTCCCTTGCTCTGGTGCTCTCTCTCTCTCAAAATAAATAAAATTTAAAAAAATAAAAAAGAGTGGCTGGGGAGTTGATACAAGGGGCCCATGCTAAAGCAGGCTCCTTCCCACTAACACAGAGCAACCCCAGCAGAGCTCTCCAAATGGCAAACAAGGAGTGAGAACCACGGGTACAAACGCTCACCGGAACTTTGAGCTGCTTGGCTGAAATATTTAGATGTAGGAAATGGCCTCGGTCCTTCCGTTCGTGCTCATATCGAGATCTTCACTCCTTTTTCTCCAAGTCCCCGTTAGGTCACCTGAGGGAAAAAGCATTTAGAGCCAGGAGCGCTGTGCCCGTGGGTGTCCCGACCTCGCCGAGTATTGGACATGTGATGTGGCCTTGGGTTCAAATTCTCAGAACCTCAACTTCCTTCTCGATATAAGTGGGCTGATATTTCCTTGATTCTGTTTTGGGGTGGGGGGGGGTATTCAATGGGCTAAAGTAGGTAAAAACTATAAACTCTGTAGGGATGTGGCTCAGTGGTGGAAAGCATTTAGGATTTTAGGAGAGACACCAAAACGGGTTTTGAGCCGGTCCGCAGACACCCACTGCCGCTGTCTCCCTGTCCACTTCTGGCTGTGGGACTGTTTCCACTGCTGCTCGTACCCCATTCAGATCCCACTAGGGGGGGAAGTATCCCCACCTCCACCTACCAAAAGGATTGGCTGCTCAGGGCTCACCCTGTACCACTTTCTGGAGGCTTCCCCTGCGTTGAAGGAGCTGCCTTACCTGGAGGTGCCTGGGGAGTTGAGCTCAGCCAGCTTCCCTGCTTTCTTGGTGGTTGCTTATGACTAATGACTGATGGATGTGGGGAGGGGGTGGGGTTGGGGGATGGCAGCCCAGCCTCCTACCTTCGGGGCAGGACAACCCGTGTGGTATGACGCAAGTTCCAGAACTCCTTGTGGTATCAGGCCCAGGCCAGGCTTCTCCTGACTCTACACTTTGTTTTTGTAAATATTTATTTATTGGGAGAGCGCAAGCAGAGGAGGGCAGAGAGAGGGGGGACAGAGGATCCGAAGCAGGCTCTGTGCCGACAGCAGTGAGCCAGATGCGGGGCTCGAACTCATGAACCGTGAGATCATGACCTGAGCCGAAGTCGGACACTCAACCAACTGAGCCACCCGGGTGCCCCTGAAACCACACTTTTGCTGAAGCTTCTTTCCCTCCCTTGTCCTGTGCCCTTCATTGCCTTACCCATTTCTTCCATAATCCTCTTCTCAACAGGTGACTCGCCCAAGGATACAGGAATCCCCATCCTAAGGCTTTGCTTCTATGGCACCCGACCTAAGACAGTCAATTTGCAGAAATGTTTTATTCTCTCCGTACTTCGTGCGCATAATATGACCAACCCACAGGCTTATTATAGTTCTTCCAATTAAACAACAGACAAGAGGGAATGAGTCCATTTTCTTGGCTGATACATAAAAATGCTGAATTTAATAGTAGATATAACTGTTACCAAGTGATAGTCTCTTATTTTTTTTTTTTGGCTTCTCCGACTATGAAAATCGTGTTAATGCATCAATATCAAACTTAAACAGCACCTTCCTGAAAACCTCCTTGTTCTCACAAATATGAAGGCATCACTCCGTCTTACTTATAGGGCATCGCATTTCTCTCGTTTGTCAAATATTTCATTGGGAGCTGGTGCATGAATGTCTCTTCCTCTTGACTGTGACACCCTCGTGCCAAGCACAGTGCCTGGCGCAGGGTAGATAGGAAGGACTTGTTTGGGGATTGAATTGCAACTCGAGTCCAGGAGTCAGTTGGATGGGAAAACCCCCTCCACCACGTCCCAGATTTGGGGTCTGACTTGCCTCCCCGGAACACCATTTCACAAGATACCATCTCATTTAATCCTTACAAACCTCTGGGCAAATACTCCAAGCTCCGTGCTTTTTGCTGACCATCATATCCCCAGCAAATAAGACCCATGCTCGACACAGGAGTTACAGATAGGTACTCACTGAATGGCTCACTGTAGTGCCCAGGCTCTTTCCACTATGCCGTACTTGTGTTGCACTAACGGAGAATCTAGTGTGCTCCGAGGCAACCCAGGACATCTCCAACCCGGCTCCTAAAATGCACGCTTCCTGTACCTAAACCTCTACTCCCTAGATTCTTCCCGTGGATGTGAACTCTACTACCGGGTGTCAGGAAGAACAAGTCTCATCCCACTTTCTCATGTCGGTAACACTGGAAAGAACGCCAGCCTTGGATGCTGAAGACCCGAACTTATGGGTTTGGCTCAGCCTTTTCCATAGCTGTGTGTGTGTGTGATGCTGGGCGATTTCCTTAACTTCTTTTCATGTGTGGTGCCTGTCTGTAAAACAGGATAAGCGATGCCTGCTTTACAGAGATTCTTGGAGTATTACCTGGTTAGCGGGCGAGGTGCAAATAAAAGAGATCATAATTCTGTAAGCACTCTTCTGATATTAAAAAAGCAACTCAACTCTCATGATCGGTGTCATCCGCTGTAGAGGTTAACGCGAGAATAGCTGAGTGTTTACTCAAAAGCTAGGTAGGTATTATCTCATTTAATCTTCACATCAGCCTATGAGATGGGTACTATTATTAACCTTTTATTGATGGGGAACCCAAGGCACAGAAATGTCGAATGTCGCATGGCTGGTAAATGGTAGAGCCAGATTTGTCCCCTGGATGGTCCGTCTTCAGGGCTACGATCCTTACCCTCCAGGCTGCATTCTCTTTCAATGCAAAATAGACTTTCTTCTCCAACTTATCTGCCTATGGAAACAGCTAGAACCCAGAAGGCAAAAACAGAGATCAGGAACTTAAGACGAATCTCAGCAATAAGACTATATTCACGAAGGGCAGAATTCACGAATGGCTCCCCAATGCTCCCGGCCCTTGCTGGACACATCCTGTATAGTCCTCTCCCTTTGAAAGTTTGTAGGACTTGAGATAAGATGAGATATTTACTCTCTTAATTGGGTTACTTTATTTTTTTTTTAATTTTTTTTTTTAACGTTTATTTTATTTTTGGGACAGAGAGAGACAGAGCATGAACGGGGGAGGGGCAGAGAGAGAGGGAGACACAGAATCGGAAGCAGACTCCAGGCTCTGAGCTGTCAGCACAGAGCCCGACGCGGGGCTCGAACTCACGGACCGCGAGATCGTGACCTGAGCCGAAGTCGGCCGCTTAACCGACTGAGCCACCCAGGCGCCCCTTAATTGGGTTACTTTAGATGGCAAAGATGATGACATTGGACTATATATGGTATATGAGACTAACTCAGTGGACTGGCGAGAGAGTCTCCCACAGGCTTTGGAAATGTCACCTACCATGTTGTGAGAGGCCTAGGAGGGGGCAGCGTAGCAAGGGACGGTGGTGGCCAGTAATCCCGAGAGGGCTCCACCCCACCGCCCATGCCCTCCACCCCTGCCAGCCAACATCCAGCAAGAAAACAAAGCCCGCAGCTCCACCTCTGTAAAGAACTGGGTTTTCCAACAGACTGTGAGCTTGGAGGAGGGCCCCAAGCTCCACATGACAAAGCAGCCTGGCTGAAGCATTGAGCGTTGCCTGTGAGACCGAAGCGACGTCAGGGCTTGTTCAAACTCTGCCCCATGGAAACCGAGGCGCTACATGTAGGTTGGTTTAAGCTGCTGAGTTTGTAGTCATCTGTTACGTGTGGATAACTAAGGCAAAGACAAGTCTATGTTCTTGCCATTCATCTTGGCTCACGCTCACTTTTTTATAATCTCTCTCGAAAACAAACACAATGCAGGGCTTTTTTTTTGTCACCCAAGGGATACGTGTCTGTTGTATGACAACCAGATCCTTCAAGTGAGGCTATTCCGGGATGACCATTGCCAACATTTTTGGTTTGCATGGTTCCAGATTTTTCCAGCTCACGAATGTGTTTGCATCTGTGCATATATATTAAAATTAAATTACATCTTTTTGACAACTTACCCAAAACTGGAGTTAAAAAAAGAAAAAAACAACGGTTGATATCTGTCGATACAGTTCGAAGGGATCTTAGAGGTCATTTGAGCCAATCTTCCTGTTTTATGGACGAAGAAGGTGAGGGTGTGGAGAGGTAGTCGCTGGTCAGGCTCACGTAGTTAATAGCAGAAACCAGACGAGAACTCGGAACGACTTCCTGGTGCCTTCCACACTGTATACTTGGTGTCCAATCACCCATCGAACTCCCCACCTACACAGTTTGCTCCCCAGGCGGACCATAGTGCCTCCCACAGTCATTTGCGTAACACGGATATCTAGTTGATAGTGGTCCGTGGAAGTTACCCACCTCACGTAGTCACGTTTCTGGTGCAGTGGGACAAGCAATCAAAGCTAAACAGACCAAGTGTTCCAGTTCCCCGTGGCCATGTAAGAAACCACCCCAAAATGTAGTGGTTTAATGCCACCATCTGTTCTCTCCCCTAGCTCTGTGGGTGGTCTGGGAACAGCTGTGCAGGTCCCGCTTGGACGCTCACCTGTGGTCAGGTGGTGGCTAGGACTGACATTGTCTGAAGGCTGGACTGGGTTGGATGTCCAAGGGATTTCTTTTGCTGCACGTTCGATGTCTCAGTTGGGATAACCACATCCCCTGGGGCTGCCGAGGCACCATTCTCGCTCCGTGTGGCCAGCTTGGGCTCCCTTGCAGGGTGGCAGACTTAGGGTCGTGGGTGGGACTTCTTACACGGCAGCTGGCTGTCCCGAAGAGTGCGTGCTCCAGAAGACCAAAGCCCAAGTCGCAAGGGTTACGTTCCAAACTACTACCACATCCCATTGTTTCGATAGGGCCAGCCCAGATTTGGTGTGGGCAAGGACTACAAAAGGAGCTAAATAATAAGGGGTGTGGTCCTCGGGGGTGGGTCCTCTTTGGAGGCCCATTACCATACTTGGTTGCTCCTTGACAATAAAATGGACAGAACACCCACCTAATGGATCTTTGGTCATACTTAAAAGGGAGATTAATATAGGTGTAAGCTTTCATGAACCTTAGAGTCCATTATACTAATGTAAGCTATCATTACTGTAAGTCCTTGGGCCTGCTATATAATTTCAGCTATTTTGACCTAAGGCATTTGACTATTTTCAGTTCAATCTTTTGATCGTGGGTGATGGTGATGAAGTGATTGTGCATGAATCATTTGTTCCAGAAGTAGGGTGCCGGCATGCACACTGAGCTTCTTTCTCTGTATTTTGATAAAGCCCAGCCAAACCATCTGAGAAAAAAAAAAAAAAATATGCTTAGAGCAAACTGTGGACTGGGATCAACGTGGAAAACTTTGTCTTATGTAGGTCAGAACCCTGGCACACCTACAAGACCTCTTAGATCATCTGTCCAGCGCGAGAGGATGCTGCTGGGACCTTGAACTCTGCATGTAAAAAGCTTTATACAGAATTTAAAAAAGAATGCATGGCAAACTCCATTTCCACTTGCCTTAATTTGGAAGTTCTATCTTTAGTAGCAATTTACATTTTCCACACAATTAAAGACTGTACCTAGTTCTGATTTGCACTTCAAGTATCCAATTCAGCTGTGATTTACATTTTTTCCCCCTCTATTTATCTGCTTATCTGCCTCCCAGTAAGAACACTGGGTTTCTAAATCTTGACATAATCACTTAAAATGTGGCTAACTCTGGGCAAATTTGATTAACCATCTCGGAGGGTCAGTTTGCTCACGTATTAAATGGGAATAAGATTTTGTTTCCTGAATTATTGTGCATCTTAGAAGCTGTGATCCCATCCAGGGACTGAGTAAGCATTCAGTACATGTACATTCATTGCTCCTTTTTTTCCCTCGAGTTTATTTATTTTGAGAGAGAGAGAGAGAAGAAACACGCGTGTGCGCCCACAAGTGGGGGCCGGGCAGAGAGAGGGGAAGACAGAATCCCAAGCAGGGCCCACATGTCAGCACAGAGCCTGACACGGGGCTAGAACTCAAAAACTGCGAGATTATGACCTGAGTGGAAAAGAGTCAGAGGCTTAACCAACGGAGTCACCCGGGCGCCCCCAATGTTGTTTTCATACACCCTTTGTGGACCCATCCAAAGGGTCTGTGAATAAGAACCCACTGTTGGTAATAGAATAGAGCTTCAGCATTACCTTTCATCATGAATCTCAAAACCGACACATCCAAAGTCAGCGAGTTTGTGCCTCTCAACATAAACGTGCAGATAAATCCAAGCCATAGACAAACAAACACAATCTTTGAGACAGTTACCCCGATCATAAAGCTCTTTTTATTTTCCTGAAATATTCAAATAATGAAGAAGAAAATGGTCTCTTTGTTTCTTTGTTCTCTATACATGACAGATGCAGATTCAAGGGAATTTAAAAAATAAAATAGTTTGGAAATGTACCTGTTTTGGTAGAGAAGGCTCCTGTTTTCCAAGGATCCAAAATAACTAGTTTTCAATGAGCTTCCATTTCTCTCATTTTTACCAAAATTTCTCCTTTAAAATTTGGTTTTTCCCACTTCCCAATGTACAATGTCCTATTTATTTTTAGTATTAGTATTTTTTTTACCTTGCTGGGGAGGAGGTTATGGTAACTTTGGAAAAGAAACGTGAAGAGTTTTAAGGTTCAGGGGATAGTTTAGCCATGCCAATCTATGTATTAAACTCCAATCTTACAATCACCAAAAGGCAGAAGCAACTCAAATGTTCATCAGAAGATGACTGGATAAAGAAACGTGGTCTCACCACACAGTGAAACACTGTTCAGCCAGGAAAAGGAGGGAAGTTCTGACCCGTGCTACCATGTGGACAAACTTGGAAAACGTTATGCTAATTGGAATAAACCAGACCCAAAACGACACATACTGTATGGTTCCACTTACATGGAATATCTTGAATGGGCAAATTCATAGAAACAAGAAGTAAAGTAGAGGTTCTCAGGAGCTGGAGAGAGAAGAAGGAGTGAAGAGCCATTGCTTAATAAGTGCCAAGTCCCTGCCAAGGTAATGACAAAGTTTTGGAAATAGACAGGGGCGACGGGTATATATTTTGAATGTGATTAATGATCTCCAATTGTACACTTAAAAAAGGTTAACATGTCAAATTTTATGCTGTATTTTTATCATACACACACACACACACGCACACACACGCGCACACACACACACACGTAAATACATACACCCAAATAAGAAGACAAAAATGCACTCTTAGGCTCTATACTACCTGTATTTAATTGCAACCAGCCCAACCACATTCTTGGTTCATTTGCAATATATGCAGAAGGACTTCCAGGAAAGTGCGAACTCTGTGCCTAATCATTGACTGACAGTTGCACTTTCCAATCGCTACATTATTTATCAGTTTATAGATGGGAAATACACATGATACTTGACGTGAAGCAGACCTAATTACACCCACTTTCTGTGTCCCTAACTGACGGCTGGCTTAGCTTCAAACCAAATAAATCATTCATCCTTATCATTTCGGCGACCGTACAGAGTTTTCACCTTCTCTCCATCCTGCAAAGGACGTTATTGCCTCTCCAGATGAGGCTGTTCCCAATCTATGTGGGAAGTGGTCAGCGTCACAACGGCAGGGTAGGCGCATCATCAGTCTGATCTTTCCAGGGTGAAAATGAACCCCTGGCCTTGTCAGTTCTGTTTGACAAAAATTTACCATCGCGGGTTGAGCTTAGCTCACCACACTATTTGAAATAGACGCTAAAAAGATGAGGTCAGTAGCAAGCAAAAACAAATGATGTGCTTAATTAATGTCTGTTAAAAGGAACT
>NC_064811.1:7553713-7646031 GCF_023721935.1 Panthera uncia | reverse complement strand
CATTATGTCTCATAAACCAACTTCTTAGATATTGAGTGGGAAAAAGCTGTAGAACTAGAAATGAGACTGCTCTGTGTTTAACTTCATAGAGAGTTAATTGTGCAAATACACACAGTCTTGTAAGGAGAGAATTTGACACCTTAGAGTTTATACTTTGATTTCTATAACAGTTCAGTAGTTTAAGACGGGGGGGGGGGGGGGGGCAGGCAGGGGACAGGGGGCATTTCTCCTAAGAGAGGCTTCTAGGTATAAAGGGTGAGAGGGGTTTGGGTCTGATCAAGGGAAAATATTATTTACTGAGTGGAACTTGGACAGGGTAGCACCGGAGGGGAGTCCACACAGCGTAGGCAAGGGGGTCACCATCCAGAGGGGGAGGAGGGCAGGGGAGTCTTGAGGGAGAGGGGTATCTCAATGGGGCTTACAAATCTAGGGGATGTCACTCAGCCAATGGGGCTTACAAATCTAGGGGATGTCAGCCAATGGGGCTTACAAATCTAGGGGATGTCACTCAGCCAATGGGGCTTACAAATCTGGAGGATGTTGCTCAGCAGCAAGGCCAGCAGTCTCTGAGTCAGAGAACTCTGGAGGGCGGGAGCTGCCTGGGGACTTGTAACTACAGGGCGGTCTCTTATCAAGGGCTAACAGTTGCTGGGTGAGGTTCCCCCCCCCCCCCCCCCAGAACACAAAGCAGCCAGTGTCCCCAGGGCTGAAAATCTGCTTGTTTGGCTGTTAGAAAGAACTGGAAATGTAAAAATTTGTGTTAGGGGCCAGTGGGCTTTTGAACTCAGGGGTCTCAGCCTGCCATGAGGAAGTAAACAAACTAGGTGCCAATGCACACAGGCCAGCTTTGGGTCATTTTTTCTTCTTTTTTTTTATAACAATGAAGTCCCAGAATGCCTGCCTTGTATAGGAATGGGATCTTCTCCTACCAGTGGGATTCTGTTCACCCGAAAGATGTAGCAGGGCACTTGTATTCATTTTCTATGGACACAAACATATGACCACAAACTTAACTGATGGTGTGAGACCATGCACGTTTACGATCTTACATTTGGTGATCTTGGAAGTCCAAAGTCAGAATCAGTGAGCTAAAGTCAAAGTGTGGGGAGGTTCCGGGGGAACTGTCTTTTTTTTTGCTTCTAGATGCTGTTTTCATTCCTTGGCCAGTGGTCCCACATCACCTCAGTCTTCTTCAGACCTCTGTGTTCCTTTTAAAAGAGTCCTTGTGATTACATTGGGTGACCCTGGTAACCCAGGTAACCTCCCTGTCTCAAAATTCTTACCTTCAGCACATCAGCAAAGTCCCTTTGCCAGGTAAGGTGACATATTCACAGGTATTGAGGGGATCAAGGTGTGGACATCTTGGGACCGTTATGGGGCCTCCCACAGGGCTTGGGCAGATCTCTGATGTGCCCTAAGGTGCAGACTCTTGATCTTTGAAGGGCCTCAGGTTTAGAACACAAGATAAAAGGAGGGTCACACCCAGCCACACCCGGGGACCTCTGGAAGGGAGTGCAGTTGTTTTGCAAATGGAGGTGGCTGGGAGAGAATTCTTGGTTTTAAGGAGTTCTTCTGCTTGGGGCTTCTTTCTGAGTCTCAGCCCTGGGGCACTTTGAGAGATGGGAGCAGGTAAAGGTAAAGTCAGGCCAGTCTTCGCTCATCTTCTTCCTTTCCCAGGCCATCCTGTCCCATCTCCCCTTTTCAGTTTGTGTCTTTAAGTCTGCACCCTGAAACCCTACTGTATGTCCTTCTGGGCATTCTTCTGACACATTGCGTGAGGCTTCTGATATACATCAAAATGGGGACCAATGGCTCAGACAGTTCCTGTTCTGGAGGAGGCCATGGCCCAGAGGAGGAGACAGAAAGGAGAGGAAGACTGCAGTTGGATCTTCAAGCCCTGATAGAGTGGTGGACAGAGACAGAGGGTCCATAGGGGGCATGGTGGTCACCTGGATTGGGGAAGGTATCACAGGACAGGGGATATTTGACCCAAGACTTGATGGATGGTCTTACGTTTGCCTCCCTCCTACCACTGGCCACAGCCCCCATTCTTCAATAGATTCCTGAAGGTTTTCTTAAATCCCCTCTCCCCTCCTCCTTCTGTGTTCTAATGATGCCTTATACGTACAAGGTACCAAGGAGCACATGTACTCCAATGTTTACAGCGGCACTAACAACAATAGCCAAAATACAGCAAGAGCCCAAATGTCTATTGACTGACGAATGGATGAAGATGTGCTACACACACACACACACACACACACACACACACACACAATGGAATACTATTCGACGACCAAAAAGAATGAAATCTTGCCATCTGCAACAACATGGATGGAACTAGAGTGCATTATGCAAAGCGAAATCAGTCGGTCAGAGAAAGACAAATACCGTATGATCTCACGCATATGCAGAATTTGAGAAACACAAGAGAGGAACACAGGGGAAAGGAAGGAAAAAATAAGATAAAAACAGAGAGGGTGGCAAACCGTAAAAGACTCATTTAAATACAGAGAACAAACTGAGGGTTGCTGGAGGGGAGGTGGGTGGGTGGGGGTAGGTTAAATGGGTGACGGGCATTAAGAAGGGCACTTGTTGGGTTGAGTGCTGGGTGTTATATGTAAGTGGTGAATCAGTGGTTCTGCCTCTGAAGCCAAGACTACGCTGTAGGTTAACTAACTTGAATTAAAAAGAAGTGCTTGGGGCGCCTGGGTGGCTCAGTCAGTTAAGCGTTCGACTTCGGCTCAGGTCATGATCTCACGGTCCGTGAGTTCGAGCCCCGCGTTGGGCTCTGTGCTGACCGCTCAGAGCCTGGAGCCTGTTTCGGATTCTGTGTCTCCCTCTCTCTGACCCTCCCCCGTTCATGCTCTGTCTCTCTCTGTTTCAAAAAAATAAATGAATGTTAAAAAATTAAAAAAAAAAAAAAAAAAAGAAGTGCTTAACTAAGTAGACTCCACTTCTGACAGATGCTGAGTTACAGGAATGGGGCTGGGCTTAGGGAATCTGATTTTTTCTTTTTTTTCTTTAAGAGCCACGGGTTCTTCTGAAACACACAGAGTAATCAAACACTTGCTCTCTAGTTGGGATCTCAGGAGGGGAACTGGAGAGTGTACCCCTACCTGATGGGATTGAGGGGGCGCCTCCTAGTGGCTGAATCATAGCCCGAGTCTGGCTGCTGCGTTCGAGTCTCTGTGTTGGGCATTTTGTGTTTTGTGTTCATTCCTGAAGCCTCGGGACCTACAACAGTGCCTGGTTTATGCTGCCGATACTTGATGAATGCACAAATGGCTCTTCTTTTTTTATCAGGCGCATAGATACTGACACCAGAGAGGACAGGAAGGCCAACTTTGAAGATCACTAAGAGACAAAGAACTTGAGTGACTGGATGCATCTCCTACATCACCCTCAGGATTCCCTGCGGTCTGTGCTTTGTCCCTGCGGTCAGCTCTGGAAAGGGAGGCGCAGAGACGGCAAGTAGCTTCCTCGAGGACACACAGCCAGATGCAGACAGGGTCGGAACTCAGAATGGCGCAAACTTACTGCTGAGTGACCAGAGGGCATCACGAAGGATTGGCAAAGACCTCAGTCACACACCGCGTGTCTGTGTGTGACACTCCAGGGAAAGCAGATAGATGCTGGCATCTCTAGACAGCTAGGGCTTGAACACCTGAAGAGATAAATCACTTTGGGGGGTGGGAAAGAAAGAGGAAGAGGAGGAAGAAGAAGAAAGCTGGGCGGGGCGGGGGGGGGGGGGCAAGGGGAGGAGGAAGGGGAGGAAGGACGGGCGAAGAAGAGGAGGGAAGGAGGAAGAAAAAAGAAAGTAACAAAGTAAGACATTGAACCCACTTTGTGTTCACGTCAGTATTTCATCCTCGGCCGGCACCTATACACTTGGACTTGTTTACTCTCTTGGAGGGGTTTCTTAATAGTTTCCTGTGCAGGATTCCTCTGCACTCCTCGGTGGGAAGCCAAGACTCCTCCCAGCCAGGAGGCTCCCTCCCGTTCCTGCGGTCCCCTTGAACCCTTTCCAGGGCCCTGCTTCTCTGGCTGGTGGCCAGGGGCTCAGACAAGCACTTCTCTCTCAGCACAGAAACCAAGTACCTCTGTACAGATGGGAGGCTGGAATTTTTGGTGCCAGCCTGGAAGCGATACTCACCCCAGCTGGTGTTTCTCTAGACAACAGCAGGGCACCGAGTCTTGGTCCAGCTCTTCACCAGCTCTGTGATTTGAGACCAATACCTTCGCCTCTGCAAGGCTCAGATTTCCTTCTCCGGTAAAGGTCACAGAACTAGACCTCTTTAAGGTCCTGGCAAGTTCCAGAATGTTGTGACTTCTAGGTGAGAAAAAGAGGGGAGCTTTGTCTGTTCTTCCTATCTGCCCTTCTCTCCCTCCCTTCCTTCCTCTGTGCTCCTCTCTTTTTCCCTTTTGTCTTTCTTTCTTCTTTTTCTTTTTGTCACGTGCCAAGATTTTAACTCACAGGCTGCTCTGGCTGAAATTAGTACCTTAGTTTTATTTATTTTTTTGTTTTTTTTGTTTTTTTTGTTTTTTTTTTTTACATCATCCTGGATAGGAGCCAGAAAAATGATCTCTGAAGAGCTGTGACCATTTTGGGATGCTCTTCGATGAGGAAACTGGAGGATCTCTTCACAGCCGTGGCTCCCTCTGTCCTGAGACACATCTACTTGCAAATCTTGTTCTAGAAAAGTCACCCCTGCCGTGCAGAGGGTTTCAGTGGAGGCGGTTAGCAATGGTTTGGGAGGGCAAGCCATTTTGATTTCATATGGGACATCAGTCAGTCATTGCAGTGGGAGAGGCTAAGTCAGCGCTGCCCTGGTCCCCAGTGGGGCCTGGCAGGGACCGGCAGAGGGCAATGGATGTAGGATGTGCTCTAAACTGTACCTTACCGCTGGGGAAACGGAGATGGTCCTTGAAAGTCCTTTTTCAGACCTGCGTGCAGGAGAGGAGGCATGGAGAGTAGCAGAAGGATCTGGTGTCATGAGATCTTTTGGTGGGGCTGTGGGCGGAACAGGGCTTCTTTGCGGTCCAACGAAACGGTAGCTCTGTGTATACATCCCAGCCCCTTTCCTCCCCAGCCGCACGGGCAGCAGGGACAAGTTGCAAGGGGAAACTGTGCCGAAGTCCCTGGATGCTCTGCAGATTTGTGGGAGCTAGAAACAAAGGTTGGATACCAAGCCTTTGAGATTCAGCGACGTTGCCATTGTAGATGCCTTGGGTTGTATGATACAACCTGAGCTTAAGCAGACAACTCACTGGGCAGTGATGACAGCTGTTCACTGTGAGCATGTGACATGCTCCTGTTGGGGATGGAGGAAAGAACTGGAAGACATGGATGAGAGGAACCGGGACCCTGCCATCAAGCCAGGGGCGTCAATGGCACTATCGTTTTGAACTAAATCTATATGTGGCCTTGCTTGGACGCAGAGCGGACGTCTTCGGTGTATTCTGTCTCCCTGAACCTTGACATTGATTGCCTCCTTGGAGGAGAGGAAATTGAAGCTGGGGTTTGAGCCCAGGAAGGTCTCTCTCTCTCCGGCAAATTCTCCCCATCACAGGACACTGAATCTGTCCTCCGTTTCTCTCTGCTCTGCTCCCTTTGCTTGCACGTGCGTCATTTTAACACAGTAAAACCTTGGATCGTAACTGGTTTGTAACTTGGATTGTAACTCGCGGTAACTGGTTTCTGCGAGTGTTCTGCAGGACGAGCAAACATTCCTAGTCAATTTTAACTCGATAAATGAGCGATGTCTTGCAGTATGAGTAGTACGTGACACCGAACGTCACATGGTCACAACTGAGCCAATGGTTCTTGGAAGTTGCTTCGATATATGAGTGCTTTGCATTACAAGCGTGTTTCCAGGACGAATTATGCTCGCAAAGCAAGGTTTTACATTTGCATTTGATGTATGCGTAATCATAGCACGTTACAATGGACCTTTCCTGCCCAAGACCCTGTCATATTCATGGCATACGAGGCAACAATCAATGTTGGGAACACCTCAAGCTTGGGTCCTCAACCTGTAAGAAGCACTTGGAGTTTAAAAACCCTTACGCTCTTGCTGCGAAGCCACGGGAGCTGGTAGAACTGAGAGGGGTTTGAATGTGGAGGAATTTGTTTTTCTTTGGAAATCTCATCCTTTAATTTTTTTTTTAACGTTTATTTATTTTTGAGACAGAGAGAGACAGAGCATGAATGGGGGAGGGTCAGAGAGAGAGAGGGAGACACAGAATCGGAAACAGGCTCCAGGCTCTGAGCTGTCAGCACAGAGCCCGACGCGGGGCTCGAACTCACGGACCGCGAGATCATGACCTGAGCCGAAGTCGGACGCTTAACTGACTGAGCCACCCAGGCGCCCGGAAATCTCATCCTTTAAACAACCTCCAGTTTTTAAACGCCACACTCCTGTGAGGTACTCTAGACTCCCATTAATAAACACGAACGGGTATTTGAGGTGTAGATACACGGCAGTCAATAAGGGATAGGAACACAGATGCAGAAGGCAGGTGGATGGCGTTGGGGCTCCACTTCCGCGGCTGGCCACCATTTACACGGGGTTCTGCTTCACAGGAGATCCCTCCCCACTTACGTACCTTGCTGGCTGACCGTTGAGGGAAGGCAAATTTGCTTTTTGTTTTTTGCTTTTTGAATGCAGCATTCAAGGCCTTTTGCAAGCTTGGCCTGACTGTACCCTCCTGTCCCCTTTCTCTACTCCTCCATATACTTAGCGGCATGTCAAGCCACGAGAGTGGCAGATACACCAGCCGACCATAATTTTTCACACCTCTAGGCCTTTTTGGCTCGAAACATTTTCCTCTTCTTGGTACAGTGGCCTGTGTGACTTTCAGAGCCCAGCTGATACACACCTTTTGGATTTAACCCCCTAGGTAGAAAACACCTTCACAACGTCTCTGAAGCACTTTTTAAGCATGTCCAGACCTTATCATTCAGTGTCCCGGTCATTCTTGGCTGGAGTCCCCAACCAGGCACAAAGCCTGTGTCTCCTTGTCTCTCTCTTTTACCTCACGCAGCCCTGGCCTCATAGCGGGTGACCAACAAATGTTTGCTGCGAGAATATTTCAAGAGCCAATAGAGAGTAGACAAATACTCGTGTCCTCCAAGGGGGAGGATATTTTTTTCTCTCCATCTAGAAGAAGACATGCTTCTGAATCCTGTGGCACCAAGGGCAGGGCAGGGGGAACAGTCTGCCCTGGATGTGGGCACTGATGGGCACATTGTCCATCCAGAGTTTAAAACCAATAGTGAAAGGAAGTAAAAGTAGGTCTGCTTTTTATTACTCCCATGCACTGGTGATGCTAACCCACATGAGTGATAAAATATTCTTCCATACAGAACACTCTCGCCCCTCTCCTCCACTTTGTAGGTCACCGTCTGGATCGCTCATGATCTCCTCCCTTCCGCAGACTACTTCCGTCCTGCACCTTGTTTCTGTCGGGTTTTCTCCTGAAGCCCATTCGTTTATTCACTTGACACGTATCCATGCAGCTATAGTACATGGCAGGTATCGGTACGCGATGATGAACAGGAAAGAGGCATTCCAGATCTCGTGGAGCCTGACTTCTAGTTGGGGGCCCAGGAAACAAGATGAGCGTACACGCGCTCGCAATTTTAGGGGTGATCACTGCTCCTCGGACAGCATCCCGGGATGATGTGGTCATGGTGGAGGAGGGGTATAGGGTCGTCAGTGCCAGCGACGGCATCTGGGGTGGAGTGAGATGCGGGCTGAGCTCCGAGGGGTGAGAAGGAGCCAGACACGTGAAGTGCAAAGCCTTGAGATGGGAAAAAGTGCTGCAGGACAACCCAGTGAAGCACCTGCTATGGGTTTGATGCGTCTGCTGTCTTTGAAACCCCCCTACTCCGGCTCAGCTCTTCGACTCAGCTGTGCCCCGCACACACTCCTGACTTGTTATCTGGGCGCCGAGCAGAGCCCGGCGGAGAAATAACGTATGTTCTGTCTCCGCGCCATTTCTCCGTGGTAAGTTGCGGTGGGTGCTAGAGCGGGCATAGGAGCCCAGATGGAGGGCTCAGCCTGTCCCCGCTCAAGCATCATTCTCTTCCTCTCCATGATAAGGCCTAAAGGAACGAAGGGTGCGGGTCCGACAGCTCCCCGTCACATCTAGGACTGTGGTTCATAGATTTTGACACCACTCAATCACGGAGCTCTCTGAAATGAGCTCACGTAGCATCTTAATTCAGTAGATAAAACAAGTAAAGCCCAGAGAGGTTGAGTTGCCTACTTGAAGTCACACAGCTCTACAGGGGCCGTGCTCGAGTCAACGTATATACATGATCCTTCCTTAAGCAGCGATCAGACGCTGGACCGTGTGAACAGCACTTCACATGGACTGTCGTTCCTCAAGCGTCCTAGATGTCCGAGAAAAGAAAACGAGGTGAGGGAACTTAATTAGGTGGCTTTTGAGAGAGATGTTAAGAGGAGAATCTCTCTTCTTTCTGTATCTCACATTCTCAAGATGCATACGCTTTTCAAAAGCCACAGGCCAACGTTTCATAGGCACTTTGAGAGGACCTTACTGATGTAAGTTAGATTTTGTTTTAAGGTTATTTATTTATTTTGAGAGAGAGAGAGAGAGAGAGAGAGAGAGAGAGAGAAAGTGCAAGTCAGGAGAGGGGCAGAGGGAGAGGGAGAGAGAATCTCAAGCATGCCCTGAACTGACAACGCAGAGCCCGACGCAGGACTCCATCTCGTGAACCGCGTGAGATCGTGAGCTGAGTGGAAGTCGGACGCTCAACCGACAAGAGCCACTCAGGCGCCCTGATGTAGGTTAGATTTTGATTTAATATTTTGCAAGTATCAGATCCATTTCTGTCCTTTTTTTCCTTTTCTCTGCTTTCTCCTTTTCCCCACATCCCCCTCCCTACCATTTTTTACTGGTTGTTTAAGATGAAAAATCGAATAACATTAAAGATGTATAATTCATCTTCAGAGGAAGCTTGAGCACAGTCAGTTGAGGACAAATTAAAGCCTATCGTGCTTCATACGACACACTCAGAGAGCATGTAGCCTCACAAAGCTACGCACACAGGAGTGTGTTTTCTTAAGGAGTGGCAAGGACTGAAAATACAAGTACGTTGTTAAAAGCCTCAGATAAGTTTTTGAATGGAAGGTATACAAGAGATGTTGAGCTCAGCGCAGCATACGTAGGGAAAACGCTCCATTCAAATTTGATTTTTCACAAAATGCCTCTCAAAATATTTGTCACAAAAGCCTCAACTTGAAAGTGGCCGTGTCCAGATTTTTAGGACTCTGTTGGGGTCTTAGTCCTTGTGGGCTTGAAGGGATACGGTTTGGGCAGATGCGTGAGACCCCTTCTGTCTGACTGCAAGGCATGGGACAAGGGGGGGTTCCATCACCTGGATAACGGAGAACTTTCTATCAGTTAGGGACCGTCTATGGCAGGGTACCAGTAGGAAATAGATTAACTACAAAGGTGCAGGGGCTTGTGGGCAAAGTATGAAGAACAGTGTGATCATTTGGATTAATAAAAAGGACAGGATAAGACGGTTACAAGCACCCACTGTTTTGAGAGGAGCAGTGACTTCAGTCAGGGACCTACCTGTCCTATACTACCCTTAGGGCAGGAATCAAGGAAGCCGGTAGCCTGACTTCTCTCCTCCCACGCACCAGTATCCTGCTGGATGTTGCCTAAATCTATTGGCTCAATCCAACTAGAAGCAAGAATACATTCCACAGAGACCAGCCTCATGGAGAGAAGCATGGGGTGGAGAAGAGTGAAGAGACCATCTAGAGCCAGACAGAGGGTAGGCTGACTACAGTCCAAGAAAGAAGGAGCCGACCTTGCGAAACACTCTGTTTTTCATCACTGCTGCTTGTGAAGAGAGGCCGAAGGACCATTTCTTTGGGAAACCTCAGCAGAGGTGGTGTTTGGACCAGATGGCTTAGAATGTTCCATTTAATTCAGAGACTTTGTAATGCTAGGGTACCTCAACCAAACTAGAAGCCCACAAATAACCATTACAAGTGCAATTGCATATTACAGTCACTAGCCTCAAGTCCAGGAAAATTGAGTTCTTCTTCCCTTTTATAGAGCAATAACCTTTTCTGGCATCCGTGTTGATGTTCCTCTGAAGATTTTTTACAAAGCGATAAAATCAATGGCATATTTAATTGAGGTGCGAAGGGACGTTGATGGTCAACAAGCCCAACCTGGGATGAATATGTAATGGGAGCTCTTTAAGTTTCACCCAAAGACCAGGGTGCATGATAAGTACATTTTAATAGGAGCTAATATATATTAAGTGCTCACCGCGTGCCAGGCACCAAGCCATGAGCTTTGTATTAACTCATTTAATCCTGCGAAGAGTTTTTTGAGCTAGGCACTATTATCGGTTTCTCCTTCTCATCTATGCCTTGGGCACCCGTGGAAAGGTACTGTCCGGATCTCTCACGGTAGAAAGCACAATTTGCTGAGAGTCCCAGCTGCTGTCCCCACGAATGCACTACCATGTCTGAAAGAGCACACTTTCCCTGGGCGCCTTCCAACCCAATGGCCAAGTAGGGCAGAACACTCCACATCTGTTCCAGTGAGTTGCAAGACTCGTTCGGTAGGAGACTGGCCCAAGTACACCTATTAGCTCAGCCAAATCTTCCCTGAAGCTGTGCTGCAGAGATCCTTCCTCCTCATCAAGTCTTCTTCTCTTCTCATCTTTCACAGATATCAGACCCCATAGAATTCTGTAGGTTCTCCCAACTTCCTCCTGCTCCCTCCTCACTATGGATTGAATCGGGACCCCCTCCACCATTGAGATGTTGAAGCTCTACCTGCCCCCCCCCCATCTCCAATGTGACTGTGTCTAGAAATGAGGCTCGTTAGGAGGTAATAAAGATTTAATGATGTCACAAGGGTGGGTCCCGAATCCAATAGAACTGTGTCCTTGTAAGAAGAGGAGGAGAGAGATCACACTCTGTCTCTCTCTGTCATGTAAACACACAGCAGGAAGGTGGCCAACTGAGAGCCAGGAAGTGGGTTCTCACCAGAAACCTGAATGCCTAGCACATCCAATCTTGGACTTGACCGTCTCTGGAAACTATGAGAAAATAGATTTCTGTTGCCTAAGCCATCCAGTCTGTGGTTTTTTATTTCAGCATCACGGGCTGACGCTAATACATTCCTTCATTAAATGTCTTAACGTGTCTAACGCCATATTGGCATTGGGGGCTCAGGGGACCCGAAGGAACACATGTACCGCCAGGAATTTCAGGTCTTTGCCTAAGTTCATACACCAGGGCTAGCCAAAGCTGGGGCTCAAGGCAGTGGGACTCAGGCTGTACCTGCCTACTCACTGAACTACCCTGCCTTGAGTCAGTAAGTGACTTGACTTGCCTCGGGGCACTTCAGAGGGAACAACTTCTATCCCCACTTAACCAAAGCGTTTCTGTTGTTATCTATCTTGTAGAAGATAGATGGCTTGAAGTCAGACCCCCGTCGTATCCTACTGAGACTTCTTCACTCCAGCAAACTCCTCTGGTACTTTCTTTTCATTGTTTGTGATGACGCAGGGCTCAGATGCCCCCTCCGTCTGCCTCCTGCTCTCCAGAGGAAAGTAAGACAGACGTGAGCGTAAATGGGTTCCAACATTTCCCAGCTGTGAAAGCTCAGACACACTGACTGCCATGAAGCTTTGTTTAATTATATGGGGAAGAAAATGAGAATATCCGTTCCTAACTCGTGGGTCACTTGGAGTGCTAAGTGAGTTAACATTTAAGGACCTAGGAGTCAGCTAATACATACAGCCATTTATAAATAATATATCCTACCCCGATTTGGATGTATCTTTTGATTTATTCAAACCAGTGGCTCATAAATCTCTTGCCCCAAAATGCATAAAATATTTTCACTTGTGATGGTGGCCTTTTCTACTCCTCCCTTGTGGTGAGATTTCCAATAGAGAGACTCAGGACAGTCCATTCAGAAGCTCTGCCTAGAATTGACATTTTCCCATATGTTCCTATGAACCAAAAAGAAGCATTCTTGTTTCCTAGCTGGTCATCTCATTCCCAGAATGTCTCACGGACTCGGTCCTGACTAGCACCTGAGTTGCTGTCACCGGCCTGTGTCAGAAGTTGCTGTTTCCGGGGCGGGGTGGGGAAGAGTTACGGAAGCCATTCTTCGTCACCACGATCTGATCTTCAATGAAGCATAGTCTGCTTTCAGCTACCTCTAATCGTTCTTTATCTGAACCCATGTTGAAAAGTTAAAGACAAACAGACAATTGTTGGGGCACCTGGCTGGCTAGGTCGGTTAAGTGTCCAACTCTTGATTTCGGCTCAGGTCATGATCTCACTCTTCATGGGTTCAAGCCCCACATCGGGCTCTGCATTCGCTGTGAGGGGCCTGCTTGGGATTTTCTGTCTCTCTCTCTCTCTGCTCCTCCCCCACTCGATCTCTATTTCTCTCTCTCTCAAACTAAATAAACATAAAAAAAATTGTTTAAGCGATCCTTAAAATTGAAAATGAGATGTAGTGTCCCGTCCTGGGAATAGAATGACCTTCAGAGCCCTAGGTGAGAACTTGGTCTGACGCTAATGAGCTGAGTTACCTTCGGCGATTTCCTTAACTTCTCTGTGTTTATTTTCTGCAACTCTTCCCCCTCCTGAGACCTTCGGTGGGGATGGAATGGGATTGGGCACCCGAAGGCCTCTGTGTCAACATGCAGAAGCCCCCACAATGGTCATTGGAACTGTGCGTGCACTAGCCTGCTATTTGCGTGACACCCACACCATCTCTTCTCATTCCAAATTGTAACGTGTTCAAAACTCTTCAGGGTTTCTGAGAACTTCTAGGGGAGGATTTCCACTGTTTTATTCCCAAGAAAGTCGAGGATGGCCTGTTAGAACTTGGAAGTTCCACTTGTGATTACTATCATTAGAAGACACCGTGAACAGGCTTTTTGTTCTTTTGTTTGTTTTCAGTAAAACGAATTGTTAATTCTTGCCATTCAATGTGGGTTTTGTTGAGAAATCAAAGTTTAGGTGTCGGGTAATACTCCTTTGGCTGTGTTGATTTCCTTGCTTAACTGATCTTTATGCTGATCCTTTGGAATATACGAGAATACCTGGAAAGTCCCACTGGGTTGTCCCTTGGTTATTACCTGCATTGCCAAATAACCTGTGGCAGGTACTGTTTCCTGTTACTGTAAGTTCTGAAAGAAGGCCACTATTCTCTGAAGAACAATACACCTTATCCAATCATTTCTTAAAAGCGATCTTGTTGAATACGTCCATATGTCTAAAAAGTTTCATTTTAATGTTTGTTCTCTAGCTCATTTCTTCACATGTGTCTCCAAGTGACAAGCTCTTATGTTGACAAGCGTATGTCTGTGCTCATGAGACACAGTGACTCCTTCCTGACACCAAGCTTCTGGAGCGTTTTGGTCCCTGAGAAGGTGACCACAGCATGGTCAGATGCACCCCTGGCCGGGGTGCGAGGACTCTGTGACATGTTATAATGGGTGGCTTTCATGAACCATAAGTTGGCACTAATGGCTTTTCTACATATTGTGGTATGACAGTTAAGACTTCTTTTCCACAAGTTTCATCCACTGAAAAATAAACTATAGGGTAAATAAAATATTGATTTTAGGCCCTTGAGAAGAATTTGTAAGCGTCAACCCCTGCCGTTGCCCTTCTGTCACCCCAGCTCCTGAGTGGACTGGAGACATCCTTCTAGAACACGACACATCCCTGTGTCTGCAGTATTTCTGCTCAAGGCAGGACAGGTGTCAGCAGCCTCAGCCCCTTCTCCAGTGGGAGTCTAGTAGAGGGGTAGTAATCCTAGAATTGTGCCTCTGTCACTCGTTAGCTCTTTGAACTTGGGCAAGTTCACTCATCATCTGTAAAACAAGAATATTCCCTCTTTCGATGGTTTACTTTGAGGACTAACTGGGGCATTACATGTAAAGTGTCTGACCCATGGTAAGCCCTTAATGAATGTAACTTATCATCATCATTATTTTTCCTCTCCCTCCAGGCGGCCATGTTACTGAGTCAAGACCCATCTACTCTGTTCCAAGCCTGCCCCCATTCTTGTATAAAGCATTATGACTGACACACAGGGTCACGGGGCCGGGCTGAACCTCCTCACTTCTTGGTGACTTTGGAAATTTATCTCATCGGCAACTTCCTTTCTCATGCGTGTAAGAGGTGTCATATCTCCATTAGTGGTGCGGTAAAGAGTGCATGAGCTAATTTATGTGAAGTGTTCAATAAGAATTCCAGGCAGCATTGGTACTCAATACTATTTTTTTTTTTAATGAAAATAAGTGTAGGGGCACCTGGGTGGCTCAGTCGGTTCAGCGTCTGACTTCAGCTCAGGTCATGATCTCACAGTTAGTGAGTTCAAGCCCCGCGTCGGGCTCTGCGCTGGCAGCTGAGATCCTGGGGCCTGCTTTGGATTCTGTGTCTGGCCCTCCACCTCTTGCGCTCTATCTCTCTCTTTCTCAAAAACAAATAAACACTAAAAAGAATTAAAAAGAAAAATAAATTGCAAAAAAGAAAATAAACACAAAACTGAGTATGTATTGGTAAGTTTCGAACCAACAGTATATTGGGTCTGGTCTTTTAAGAATCCCCGCCTTGTGTCCACATGCTAGGGATCACTCTTGCTTTCCGGACAGCATCATCAGGTAACTAATTCAGCCTCTAGCACTGTGTTTGTTTTCAGTTTTGTTTTTGCTTTTTCCTGGCCACTGTTCTGAGAAACGGAGCGCTCACTTGTCTTTCGGAGGCTGGAGGCACAGGGCAGGCATCATCACCTCTGCCCTTACTGCTTTCCATAGAACATCACAATTCACACAGGGGCACTAAATACATTAAAATGAGGAAAAGTGAAACTCTGCTAAGTAAATATTCATAAAGCACAATTTGCCAAATGAAATTCTGTACTAAGTGAACATGCTTAAAATAAGACCTCATTGCACAGGTACAGAATTTAACCAAGTTATAAAATTCATTAACCAATGAGTACACTCATCCATTAACAAATTAATTGGCTTTCCCTACTTTAAAAATGAATTCATAACGGAATGGCTTATTATACTGATCTTTCCTCATTGAAGGCTATTCATACAGGAACATCAAATGTGGAGGGAAGAAGGTACAGCTCGCATTTTTTTCCCCTCTCCTTTTCCATTGGTCTACTGATAAACTCGGTCTTAAGTCAAGACCCTTATGTCTTCACAGTCAGGAAAAGACACAGCATGTTTTGGGTTTGCTGTTTTTTGTTTGTTTTTGACATTCACGAAATGTCAATGAACATATTTCATTTTCAGAGTAATCCTGGTGGGGGTAGAAATCATTAACCATCTTGATTGGCCTAAACAAGGTCACATGCCATGAGTCCCTCTCAGAGCAGGGACTTGGCCAAGAGCTGTCTGACTCGAAGCCTGGGCTCCCTCTACCTCAGACCCTGCCAAGCCCCAGTCTTAACCAGGAACAGCCCTAACTGATGGATGTTAGATAGACTCTTAGGACAAGTCCGTCCTGCAGGTGTTTGCCAAAGTTCAAGGACTTGCTGCCCAAACCTGCAGTTTTGGGATGGTGTTCTTGGCGATGTTGCTACCCCCATCTCAGGGCGCTGATTTGAACATGGCTTCCTTACACTGGAACCTCTCTAGGTTCAAGTTAAGGGGAGCCCTGGGGTCCTCTTCCTTAACACAAGCTAGAATCAGTCGGATTCATCTTCTTGAAGAGAAACAGTGCAAGCATGTGAGGAATGTCAAGGTGATTGTGGGTCATAGGAATTCAGAGCTTGGTATCTACCCCATGTTCACCCCCCTCATCCGCTCATAAATGAGGGAACTGAAGCTGTCTCTTTTATTGGCCAATTTGAGCAGCTTGGGAGAAGGAGTGCTTCAACAGTGTTTCAAGCTAAAACCAAAGCTGTTATGAGATGAAGCGTGACTCCTAAAATTCATGTGTTGAAGTCTTAACGCCCAAGACCTCAGGATGTGACCTTATTTGGAGACAGGGTCCTTACAGAGGTAATCAGGTTAAGGTGAGGTCATTAGGCGGCCCTAATCCAATGGGACTGGTGTCCTTATAAAAGGGGATTTTTTTAAATGTTTATTTATTATTTATTTTGAAAGAGAGAGAGAGAGAGCATGCACAAGCCAGGGGAGGGGCAGAGAAAGAGGAGCGAGAGACAGAACCCTACGCAGGTTCGGCACCTTCAGCGCAGAGCCCCAAGCAGGGCTCGAACTCACCCAAAGGGGGGGGCTGGAGCTCACCCAATGTGGGGCTCGAACTCATGAACCATGAGATACGACCTGAGCCAAAGTCGGACACTCCACCAACTGAGCCACCCGGGTGTCTCTGGAGACGGGATCTTTAAAGAGGAAATGAAATTAGGAAAACATCACTGGGGAAGCCTCCTCCAGTAAGACCGGGGTCCTTATGAAGCGGGAACATTTGGACTCGGAAAAGCCTAGAGGCAAGAGCACGTGAGGAGACGTAGGTAAGAGATGGCCATCCAGGAGCCATGGAGAAAAGCCTGAGACACATCCATTCCTACAGCCTCAGATGGAGCCAACCTTGCCGGACCTTCAGTGTGGAGTCTAGACTCCAAAAACTGGGAGAGAAACTATTTCTGTTGTTTAAGCCACTCAGGTCGAGGCGCTTTGTTACAACGGCCCTACAAACTGATACAGCGGGTCTCGAGGATCTCGTCCTGCTCTGCCCCTCCCCCCAGGCCCTGTGCCAGTCTCCTTTTCCTCTATCCGCAAAGGTCCAGGTGTATCCCCTGTCAACACCGTCCTCTACCTCTGACTGTCAGCCACTCCCGGCACAGGGCTTGCCCTGGAGCAGGTGCTTCATAAATATGGATGGACTGGATTTCACTTGCAAAGAGCGCAGATCAGAGCAAGGAGTCTTAAGGAACTCAAGGAAAGTTCCACTGGTCCTGCCTGGGTCACACCCCAGAAGGATGTGTTGCTACATAAGGGCACCGAGTAAGGTCGTTCTGCATCCCAAGCACAGTATCCAGAAAGAGCTCTAGGGGCGCCTGGGTGGCTCAGTCGGTTAAGCGGTCGACTCTCGATTTCGGCTCAGGTCATGATTTCGAGGTTCGGGGGTTCGAGCTCTGCATCAGGCTCCTTCCTGACAGTGCAGAGCCTGCTGGGGATTCTCTCTGTCCCTCCCTCTCTCTGCCCCTCCTCCACGCATGGGCACGTGCGTGCGCGCTCTCTCTTTCTCAAAATAAATAAATAACTTAAAAAGAAGTAAATTGTTTAAAAAAGAAAAAAGAAACGGCTCTAGGAAAAGTGATTAACCTGGAGTTTGCTGGTTTGTTCTGCGTTTGCTGTCGGTTCCTGATCACCCTTCTGATGGGAAACGTTTGTAAGAGATGATCACAGGGATTATGTTCTATTTCCGGATACCACAGTGGACTGGCGTAGATGTCCTTTCTGGCATCTTGGAGGACGTGGGGCCTGAAGCTTTCCTGGGGAATCTTCTTTCAGTCAGCATAACGTGTGCTGTCTTACCCTGTTCCCCAGGTGGCTATGCCCAAGTAATAGCGTAGGTAGAGTACGTTTGTGCAATGCTTACTTCCTTGCATCTCAGGAAATTGCATTGCCTAGAATGACCACATTTTTTTTTTCTGGAATTGGTAAAACTTGGCTCATTTAAGCTTTTCCATTTAGAATGATAATATTCTTGATGGAGCCTTCCACCGCATTAGAGCACATTGTCCCACGTGTGAAGGTAGGATCATTCTTTCCTGAAAAATTGTTTTCATATTCGTACCTTGGGGGATCATCAAATGTACCATAAGTAAGACCTTACCTTTGGTGGCCTTGGGCTACTATTCTTCTGGAACTCTGGTTTCCTCTCGGAGGCAGCTCATGTTAGTGGAGAGATGGTACCTGTCGGAATAAACAATTGAAGTCAGAGGAGTTTGGTGAGACAGGAAGGGTCGATCGTCGCCGTAAGGCACACACACAGTGCCGGAACACGTCCTTGACTCTCAGGCTAGGTGGGTGCTGAGCACAGTGCTTCAAGAGGAACCTGGGACTGAATCCTGCTGTTTTAGGGGGCTAGGACCGCCATGCCAAAGGACTAGAAATTGAGGGGCTTAAGCCACAGAAATTTATTGTCTTGCTCTTCTGGGAGCCAGAAGTCCAAGATCAAGCTGTCAGCAGCCCCTGGCGACTGGGAGAAAGGATCCGTTCCACATCCGGCTCCCGAGGTCTGGTGCTTTACTGACAATCTCTGGAGTTTCTTGGCCAATGGAAGCCTCACCCTGATCTCTGCCTTCACCTTCACGTGGTGCTCTCCCTATGTGCGTACCTGTCTCTGGACTTCCTCTCCTGATGAGGACACCAGTTATAGCCAGAACCCACGCTAATGGCCTCTTTTTCATCTAATGACCTCAGTAAAGACCCTGTCTCCAAATACAGTCACATGTGAGGTACTGGGCATTAGGATGTCAATACTCGGATTGTGGGGGGAAGAACACAATTCAACTTTTTTTTTTTTATGTTTGTTTATTTTGAGGCGGGGGCGGGGGGCATGCAGAGAGACAGAGAGGCAGAGAGAGAATCCCAAGCAGGGCTCCATGCTGCTTAACCCACTGAGCCATCCAGGGGCCCACACACTTCAACTTTTAACGTCTGGCAAAACAGTGACCAGCTCTGTTGGGGAGACAGTCACTTGACCTCTCCTGTCGCCTCACATGTGATAGGAAGCAAGGACCACATGCCTCCCAGGGGGGTACGTGAGAATTCCTAATGAAGTATGGAAAAGTGTCTTCGAACCGTCTAAGTGCTACCTGTGGTTCTAGGGCCAGGACAGTGCCACCGTGTCACAGAAGAGCGTGGATGTTAGAACGTGAGGGAGTTGTCACGGGAGCCATATGTCAAATCCTAATCAGGGAAGTGAACCTCTTTTGATAAGCACCTACTATGTGCCAGTACGGTGCTGGTTGATACTTCTGGGGAACTCCAGGTTTATCTGGCTCTGTCTGAAGAGGGCTCGGTTGATTGGACTATAAGCACCTACCTGCTCACCCTGGACATATTCCCGTTCTTGGCTGAAATAGGAGGGGGAAGGAAGCGCATTGGGGGATTCCTAGCGACAGCCATCGTTCCTACCTATGGGCCAAACTTAGAAATGAAAGGAGCCCTTCTCTGGAAGCATACTAGGTCCTGAAGTCTGCACCTACCCCCCACCGGCGTACCCGAGGGTTTACAGGTTGGAGGTTCCCTGGAAGGTGTCTCTCTAGCAGGGCAGTGTTAACTTGTAAGGACAGCAAGGGTGGGTGCCGGGGAGCACCCACCGGGAGACGCGTGCATGGGCTCCCTTGTTCCCGACGTCAGTCATCAGCTCACGTATGAGCACCTTACAAGGGAGGTGGATCAGAAACTTCCCAGAAGGGGCTCCTGGGTGGCTCAGTCGGTGACCCAGGTCATGATCTCATGGTTCGTGAGTTCGAACTCTGTGTCGGGCTCTGGGTTGACAGCTCGGAGCCCGGAGCCCGCTTCGGATTCTGTGTCTCCCTCTCTCTCTGCCCCTCCCCTGCTCATGCTCTGTCTTTCTCTCTCTCTCGCTCTCAAAAATAAACATTGAAAAACAAATGCAAACATAAAAAATAAAAATGCACCTCAAAATAAATACGTAATTATTAAAACTTAAACCCGTTGCCCGGCAATCCCACTCCTAGGTATATACCTAAGAGAAGGAGAATACACACCCACACGGAACCTTGTATATGAGTGTTCAGGGCGACATTATTCACAATGGCCCCGAAATGGAAACAACTCAAATGGCCATCAGTGCATAAGTGAGTCAATAAAAGGCAGTGTATGTATAAAAGCAAATCTTTATTCATCCGCAGAAAGAGTACTGATTCTACAGTGGGGGGGGGGGGGGCCTCCAGACCTCTGGCTCCGTCAAAGGTCACATAGTGTTATGGGTCCTTATCTATGAATTATCCAGAATAGGCAACTCAATGGAGACGGAACGCAGATTAGAATCCACCAGGGGTCAGGAGGAACAAAGAATGATTTGATGGGTATGGGGGATTTTTGTGGGATGAGGGAAAAGTTTTGAACCTAGACAGAGATCGTAGCTGCACCAGATTAGGAAGGTACCAACGACGCTGAATTGTTTGCCGTAGCATGGTTAGCTCTGTGTTACGTGAATTTGGGCGCAGTTAAAGAGTCACCGTCCGTGTGTCATAAAATTGCCACGTGAATCCACAGAGGCATGAAGCGGGCACTTGGGGAAACACAGGCCTCGGGGCCCTCGCCCTCAAAGCGGGGCGACCGCGATTCAGCCTTGTTATTTTTGGCTCAAAGCCCTGCCTCGCTTTGCCTGCGGTGACCACAGTGTCTGCAACGGAACGCCCGGCTTTTGCTGTGGCAAAAACGTTCCTGGGCCGCAAGCTCTGCGATGGCACAGGCAGGGAGATGTCAGGTCCGAGAAGGAAACAAGGAAAGCCTTGGAGCCAAACGGGGGAACCTCGCCCCCAACCAGAGCCACACCCGCACCCCCTCAGTGATTGTCGCCTCGGCCCAACACCCTCAGTTTCAGATGCAGATCGATCGTTGTCGGCAGATTAGAGGCACGAAGGACAGGCCGTGGACCCGTCCTACCTAGCCAGTCACACAGCCAGACTGAAATCACTCCGGGCACACCGACAATCCTTGTCGTTCCGAGGGCTGCTGGGGGTTTAACAAAAGACCCCATAACCTTGTGCCCCTACCTATCACGCTTCTTCGCTTTTCAGTACAACTCTTCCAAAGGGTTTCCGAGCCCATCTTCCTCTACCTCTCCCTGTCTCCCCCATTCCTCCATCCAAAGGTACCTGGGTGCTATCCCCAGCCCTGCAAATGCTGTCTGCATTTTGGCATCGACCTTGCAGGAGGTCCCCTGGCGGAGGACCCCCTACAGAAGACCTTCCCCCCACACCCTCCTGTTTGAGATGCTCCCTTTCTTAGCGCCCTCGATACCTGTCTCCTGGGGCTCGTCTCTTCTGTCCCCTCCATTGGACTCTAAGCAAAGCGAGGCAGGGGAGACACTGGCTTCATTCTGTATCCAAGCACCGGGCAGTGCCTGTGTCTTTTCCTTGTGGGAGGGAACGAATGAATACTTCCATTCTTCCCAGTGAAAGACTGGGATTCCATTCTCTAAGATGAAAAAAACAAAACACAAAACACGCAACAAACGAGCAAACAAACAAACAAAACCCAGGAGCCGTGGCCTGTGTCGTGCTGTAAATTTCCCTGGATGACATCCAAGCTCTGAACGTTCTTGTTGGAAATCTTCAAATGCTCTGTGGAAAGCCGGCCCTGACTCCGTGACTCTCCTGCGTCCTAAGGGAGTAGGTGTCTTCCGTTCTGGAAGCACCACAATGGAGAGTCACATGAGCATCAGGCTGAGCAGGGTTTCATTTCAGCTCTGTCACAGAGTAGATAGGTGACCTGGAGTGACCGAGACCTGCCTCCCACATCTGTAAACTGGGGAAAATAACATCCACAAAGTAAATACTGACATAACACCCACCTGCCATTATTAAGCTAAATTAAATGAGATGGTATACAGCCAATTTTGCTGCAATGTTCATTACACTATGTACCATCATGCAATAAAAAACCCAGGGCTCAAGGGAAAGGACGCAATTGTTGGCACGGCACTCCAAAATCTCATCACTGACACATTTTCACCAAACGGATAGGAACTTAATAGAAATGGTAGCACAGCTTTACAAGTAGTAAGTGGATAAAAAATAAAATGCCTCAATAAATATGGCCCTTGCCCTTGAAAAAGACTCAGCGTTTGGAGCTCGTGAGTGATTGGAAAGTGGATAAAACTGGGTGGACCGCTGGACTGTTTTTACTATTATTGTTTTAAGTTTATCTATTTATTTTGAGATAGAGAGGCCAGGAGGAACAGAGAGAGAGGGCGAGAGAGAGAGGGAATTCCAAGCAGACTCCGCATTCTCAGCACAGAGCCCGACCTGGGGCTCGAACTCATGAACCGTGAGATCGTGACCTGAGCCAAAACGGAGAATCGGGTGCTGAGTCCAGTGACTCACCTGGGCTCCCCAAATTGGGTGGCAGGTTGTAGCACAGGATGTGGACAGGAGGATACGACTCGTGTCCCACGCGAGGGACCTGGGGGCTAGTAGGTGTCACAGATGTTTGACGTGTGCGTTTCACGTATTCCCACGTGGCTCTGTTCCTGCGGATGCAGTTTTCTTTGTTTATCTAGTGTTTCTTGTGGACAAAATTCCACGAAGCCAACGCAAAATATGTGTTGTCCTCAAATTGCTCCCTGATACATCAGTTGGGCTGGAAAACATTTGTGTTATAAAAATAAGCCTTGAATCAGAGCCGGCTGTAAGTAAAGTACGCGTAGCGTCCCTGGCCTGCGATAAACATTCAATAAATGCTTTCTGCTTTTCCTTTCTATTTCCACCCCTCTTCCCCATAAACTCTGATCTTCTTGAGGGCAGGCACTATGTTTTGCCCACATTTGTGCCCCCAGGGACTGGCATCCATTAGTCCATCGATAAGTACTGTTAGATGGTAAGGGCAGGATGGGCTGCAGCCTTTGGGGAAAAGGCTGCTGTGTTTGACAGAGGCTCGATCGCAAGGCGTGACTCAGTGGCCCTAATGCCTGAGGGCCTGCGAGTTAGTGCAGCCCCAGACCCGGCTGGCCCAGTGCCGGATCCTGCGCACTGACCTCCCCGGGAGCCTCCCCGGCCGGTGGACAGGCAAGTATCTGTCACAGCGGGAAGTGGAGTGCTCCAGAAGTAAGAACGAGCCATTCTACAGCTCCTGAAGGAGTCTCAGGGAGGTGACAGTGTCTCGAGTTTGGTAAGTGACAGAGTCGGGAGCACGAGGGTGTGGAGAGCTGGCCGTGTTCTCCTGCGGAGCAAGGCGGGGATGGAACGGGCCGCCTGTCCTGCAGGGCAGGGGTGGGTGGATGAGGGACGGATGATGGATACCAAGTGCTGTCTGCTCTTGGCGGAGGGCACTCACTGCATCGGCACCGGACATCGTTCTGCTCTGGCCCTAATAGAAGCATAACTATGGCCTTTCTCTGCCATGAGCAATTTCCTCGGCTCTGCTGACACAATGGGAAATATCCTCGGCGAGAGAATTAACTATTGGTGTCACAGGACTATTAGAGAAACAAACGGCTCGGCGCACTTCCTCCTCCTGCTGCAACCCCATCTCTCAGGCTGGCACGGAGCCCTTGCACAGGGGCCCGCTGTCCCGGCTTCCGAAGCGGAGATTGTTTTGAGGTGTCTGGAACTTGGTTTCGTAAGGTGATTCATTCATTCACTGTTTTGACACGTTCATTCACGGTCTGCATCCGCGTAAGGTTTTACCTGCGATTCACACGCGTGAGCTCCAGTCCGGGCTCCGCCTCTGAGCAGCTGTAAACTTGGGCAAACTCTCTCCGAGCGCCAGGTTCCTCTGGACCCATGTCCTCACCTGTAACATGGGGATCGTCATCATCAGTATAAGCATCATCACGGAAATACCTCCTCCTGCACTGGGTTGTTTGGAGAATTAGCTATGTTCACATCTCAAGTCTAGAAAACACTGTGCATACAGTAGGCAGGCGCTCAGGAACGTGACTTTCTTTTTTTATGTTGACTTACGTATTTTGAGAGGGAGCGAGAGCAGGGCAGGGGCAGGGGGAGGCAGAAAGAGAATCCCAAGCAGGCTCCGCTGTCACCAAGGTGCCCGACGCGAGGCTCCATCCCAGGAATCTCAAGATCATGACCTGAGTTGAGATCAAGAGTCAGACGCTTAACCACCTCAGCCACCCGGCCGCCCCAGGAATGTGATTTTCTTTTCTTTCCCAGGGGGCCCCAGGGCCTGTGCCCAGCAGTGTGGGGAACACGGACAAGTGCCAGGGAGAGCCCTGTCTCCACGGAGTTCACGGTCTGGCCCACAGGGACCCATGGGCCTGTCTCCCAGCCTGCAGAATTATGCCCCAAATCCAATCCTGGAGAGACACCTGCCTCCCTTTCTCTTGAAAAACAACAACAGCAACAACCACAACAACAACCCAACCCACAGTGACTGACAAGTTTTGTGGTGAGGAGATGAGACCCCAAGTGCGAGGAAGTGTCCAAAGCTGTGCAACGGCCCTCAGTGAGCAGGCAACAAACCCAGCGTCTCAATAACACGTGCAGAGTGCTTTCAGGACATTTCGGAACAGGAGTCCGAGCTGCTCCCCAAGTAGATCCCTGTGCATCGGTCACGCACACGGGAAGGAAAGAACCATAGAAACTGATGCACTTCGGGAAGATCACCCAAAATTAGCCAGCCATCTCTAAACGAAGTGTGACGTACGCTTCCTTGTTGGGGGGCGGCGTGCAGGGGGGTCATGGCAGCGACACATTCAACACTACGTGCATTAACTGTTGTTCCTGCTTTGGCTCCAAATGCCCATATTTGGCCACGTCTAACATCTAAAGGCCCGTTGAAGCAGAAATCAGAGAGCTTCTGAGGGTAGGAGTAAAAAACTCACCTGGAACTAATTGTTGAGTTGTTACTCTTGCCTGACCCTCAAATGCTTGTAGGGGCACAAAAAGAAGTCTCCAATGTGGTTTCTGGGAAAGATGGTGGTAAGGATTCGATGTTCCAGGTGTGGGCTCATGCCATGCATCAAAAGATCCCTTGCAAACGTTAAATCTTACATGTCGAAGGCATCGCTGTCACTCCAAGTCATAGCGTGAGCTAAAATCGTTTTCCATTTGGGTACAAGAATGGCTTCCTAACCGGTCCTAATTGGTCTCATTACCTTCATCTCACGTCCCCCCTGCCCCCAACCCCATTGCCATCATCCACCACCTATGCAGCTGAAGTATCTCATCAGATCACATACTCCTCTGCTGGCCTGGCCACAAAGCCCTCCCTAATCGGGGTCCCCCTTCCTCTCTGACTTCAGCTTGGACCTCCGCCTTCCTTGCTCACTGGCTGTCCTCCTGTGCCTCAAACATCCCAACCTTAGGCATTCTTCTCATCATTTAGATTTTAGCTTCAAAGTCCCTTCCGCTCAAAGGCCTATTTTCTGAAAACAAATGCCCACATGGGTCATCTTTTGGTCACGTGCCTTGTTTTTTTTTTTTTTTTTTTTTATTGTCGTCCTGGCAACTGTTTCTATCTGAACTTACTCTGTTTATTTGTTTGCTAATTTATATATTGCCTGTGAATACCCTACCACAAAGCAGACTCTGTGAGAACCAGGGCCTCATCTGTCTTGTTTATACCATGTCCCCAGTGCCTGGAACGTGGAGGGCGTGCAATTAACTTTTATTGAATGAACGAGGGAATGAGTGAATGGGTAAAATAACTTGGTAGAGCCACAAGGCTTTGGAATGGTCTGGGGCTGCGAAGCCTTTACAAAGAACAGAAGCCAGAGCGTCAGTGGAGACATGAATGGTTAACTAAGATGCGTCCCCGCAACTGAGTCATTTACCATTTGCTTCCCCACGGGGTTTGCCACAGCTGCTGCCGGAGGTACGTAAGTCATGCACAACATCGGTATGTCCACTCCAGATCAGATCCTTAAAATCCCAAGATGATCAGCCTAAGTCAACAACATGAGGCTGAGAGAAAAGTGCTGGGAGGGGGAAATGCAGCCATTCTTCATAATGAGTTGGCTCCCAGGGGTTCACCGTAGGCTTCCATACCCAGGTCGGTCTCTGCAGCAGCTTCAGGAGGTGGTAACTCCCCCCGGAAGTCAGGGGGACATCGCACAGAGGCAAACACAGGGGGTCTGGAGCTGGAGCAGGGTGCTTAGGTCACATTCCAGCTACTTGGGCTATGACTTTGGGAATGTCATTAAACGACTTTGTCCCTGGGCCGCCTCTTATGTAAATGAAAAGGTACATAATCTCCTCAAATGAAGGCGGAGATTAAGTGAACCAACTCACGTAAGGTGATTAGCGAGGTGGCTCGCACACAGAAAGTGCACAGTTCAAATTTACTACATTATTATTATGATTTTTGTACTAAACCAAGACTCAGAGAATGACGAGACTTCCTGAAGGTCATGTAGTGAGCAAATGGCAGAACCAGGAGTCAAACTCAGATCTGGAACACTGTAAACCTGAGACACCTGCCTGCCCTCCTCCTAGGGACTCAGTCACTAACAGTCAATTCCATATAATTTATATACTTGGACCATTCTTTGATATTCATTTTCCTCAGAGGAGCAGTAGGCATCTAGAAAGCAGATTACCTGTGTGTAAAGCAGGATGTTTGGTGCTCAGACACATCTTGCCGATTCATGAACTTTGACGTAAAGCATCCATTTACGGAAACCATCCATTCTTATCGCCTGATGATTCCAAAGGTGAATTTCCCTCTAAGCCAGCATCGTTGGTGTCCCTGTGGCGTATGTTGCCTGATTTTAGTCTTTCTGGTTTTCTGTTTCAATACGAAAGAGCTCAGTCAATCGGTAAAGTCCCCAGTGTGGTCTCTGCCATGAGCTAAAAGCATCACTACCATTTGATTGTCTAGAAAAGTAGCTTGGAGAGCAACACAGATCAGCCCCTGCCTTGAGAGTGCTTATCCTAATGAACTTCATCTGAACACGTGATTGTGCACCCAACAGTAAAAGGCACTTAGGTTACAGGGATGACTCCACCCTCCAAACCTAGAGTCCCATGAGGAAATCAGTTATCTGTGAAATAATCGCAAGATGGCCGGATAAATCCCGCAATAAAGGGAAGAGTAGGAAGGACCCACAGTTAGTGATGCTAAGAGCAGGCCCCCCGCCAGGCTAGGGGAAGAGGGAATTGGCCAGGTAGGGTCTCGGGGGTGGGCTTTCTGAAGAAGCTAATACCCGAATTGAATTTTGTACCGTTCGTAGAATGACACCATCTAATGAGGGTGGAGAGACTCTTCTGTAGCTAGAGGCGGGCAGTATTTTGAACAAAAACAGGGGGGCCTGATACATGAGAAATGAGGCGGCATGGGACATGACCAGCTTTGAATGGCTGGGCTGTGAAGGGTCAGGATGAATCTCTGAGCACTCTTCAGGTCCTGTTAGGGGTCTCGGACACTTCCCTGCAGGTAGAGCAGGAGTCCCTGAACAGCAGTAAGGCAAGGCAGAACCACAGCAACAGTGGCATTTATTCATACTTTCTTATGAGCCAACACACAAATTTATGACCTTAGAGTTCTGGAGGTCAGAAGTCTCAAATGGATCGACAGAGCTGGTTCTTTCTGGAGGCTCTAGGTGAGAGGCCATTTCCCGGTCTTTCCCGCTTGTAGGGGCTGCCTGCCCTCCTTGTCTCAAGACCATACATCACCCCAGCCTCTGCTTCCAAGGTCACTTCTATTTATTTTTAACTTTTTATTCATTTTGAGAGGGAGTGAGCGAGTGATGGGAGGGCAGAGAGAGAGAGAGAGAGAATTCTAAGCAGACTCCGTGCTGTCACTGCAGATCCCGCCATGGGGCTTGAACTCACCAACCTTGAGATCATGACCTGAGCTGACGTCCAGTCTTGGATCCTTAACCGGTTCAGCCACCCAGGCGCACCCACTCCTCGTTTTCTAACTCAGACCCTTCTGCCCTTGTCTTACAAGAACACTAGTGATGTCTTGGGCCCACCTGGATAATCCAAAAAATATTCCCATCTCAAGATCTTTAAAGATCTGTGTTGTTTTAAGCCACTAAGTTTGTGATAATTTGTTACAGCGGCAATAGGAAGCTAATACATGGAACCAGATCTTAAAAAGTTATCTTTATTTTACTGACGAAGAAACTAACTCTCAGAGGGGATAATTTGTCCAAGGGCACCCTGCTCACAAAAGGTAGAACTGGTGTAACAATTAAACAGGGCAAATCCATTCTCCAAGGACAGCTTATTCTGTGCGAACCCACAGTTCTCTCGACTGAATTGAATGGAGATCCTTTCTTGTCAGTTTCTTCCTCTCGCTGTTCTTTATGAAGCACCCTTTATGCAGTCCTTATGCCCACCAATGTGCCATTCTTCACAGAATAAATGAGAACGGAGAGATCTTTTACTCCTGCCAAAAAACCTAAAAGCGAGGAGGAAAAACACGGGTTATTAACATCTCAATGAGATTAGAGAATCTGAGTTTAAAAATTAGATTGGGTGATAAAAAGCACATTCTTCATAAATATTTAACCTCCGTCAGCATGACGGTAATTAGAGAGCTGAGGGGAGCTCACTGCTGGTGACGGGCTGCCCCTATCTCTGAAAGGGAAGGTCTCTGTGGCAGCTTTATCATTCCTCTTTAAGAAAGAAATTATTGGAGTCCACGAAAATGAAATACTGCACCGGCACCAACATTTTATTTGAAATGTCCCCCAAATGAGGCTTCTTCAATTGTTGAACTCCAGCAAATCTGCCTCCTATTTTAAGGCTATAACGGACCTGAAAGCTATATGTAGTCATCTCAAACAGTTCTCCCATTTCATTCTTCTATATTCTTTTGGTATGCCTCTTGCAGTGGATTGATTTCAGTAATAGCCCCAACTTGTTCAAGCCTCCCTCAATGCACACCCCACGGTAGTGCCCTGTGACACTGACTCTGACTCCGGGCTTGGCCATCGGCTTGCTTTGGTCAAAAAGTGGTAGCGAACAGGAGGCAAGACTTGAAAAGTCCTTGCCCAATAACGCTCACCCTCTTATCCTGCTCTTCCAATCCTGAATGGGACAAGCTTCGACATGCCTGTTAGACGATACAAGCCATGTGGTCCAGTTGCCTTGTCACCCCACATGGGAACCAGCCAACTGGCACACGTGAAATTTGGACACCTTACACTATCCAGCCCCAGAAAACCACCAGCTGTCTGCTGACCACTGGTAGATAAGCGAAACCAGCTCGGCCTTGGACAGTCATGTGGCTGAGCCCAGCCTAAAGTGCCAATCTGCAGAACCAGAAGTTAAAACAAAACATTGTTTTAAGTCACTAACTTTTAGATTGGCTTGTTATGCAGAAAGCTGAAACTAATATACTCATCTGCATTCAAGTATACTCTTGGCATCTTCGCTGCTAAAATATGCACAATACAATAATACCAGGAAAAAGAAATATATCATAACCCATTCATTCTTGCAAGGCAGCTACTTTGCAAAAACTAATGTGCATCATTGAAGGGAACAACACCTTCGGCGGTCACTAGCTTTCTCTATCGTCCTCCCTACCTACTCTCAGCCCAGATCCACTTTTTTTTCATGTTTATTTATTTTTGAGAGGGAGGGGCAGGGTGAGGCGCAGACAAAGAGGGAGACACAGAATCCGAAGCAGGCTACAGGCTCCGAGTGGTCAGCGCAGAGCCTGATGGAGGGCTTGAACTCCCGAACCACGAGATCATGGCCTGAGTTTAAGTCCGATGCTTAACTGACGGAGCGACCCAGGCACCCCAAGCCCAGCTCCACTTTTCTAGCGATTTCTCACAAAGGTTGCCAACTGATACTGTTCTACTTTTCTAATTCCCACTCTCGATTCACTTCAGAATGAATTCCACCCGAGCTGCTTCACTGAAACTGTTTTTACGAGGTATTTGTCTGGACTCTACCATTTAATGACAAGCAACAGAAACCCAAATTGAACAAATGCACAAGGCCAAAAGGAAAGTGATAACAAGGATCCGCGGTACCTCACAGAACCCAACGATGGAATCCAACAAACACGTCGGCCACCAATGGAGCCACCCCTTGTTATCTGTGTATCTCACCTTTGGGTCTCTTCGCATGTTTGGTTCTCTCTTCTCTGTTGCTGCAAACAGGCGGTCTCTATTTCTGAGTCTGTAAGACAGAAGAAATGGTGGCAGCTAATAGTGTTTGGGTTGCATCACTTCAGGTCAAGACAACAGCCAGGCCCATCATCCCTCGGATGGATTCCACATTCCCTGAGGACCTTTTCAATTGATCCAACTTGAGTGAGGCACCAATTTCTTCACTAACCAATAGTGGCCAAGGTTCAGTGCCATACTGTGTAATCACACAGACTCTCTCATGGTGACCTTGTAGATGGGATGCGTGGAGGGAAGGACAGATCTCAGAAAAGATCCAGAAATGTGGTGGATATGAGACAGACAAAGCTAGGAGCATCCACTATGATTCACCTCTTGGTTTCCGATCACATAGTCTTTCATATGCACAATTTCAAAACTTCCCCACTCTAAATGAATAAAAACCTTCCCACCATGAGTTTTGATAACGGCTCTCAGAGTTGCAGCTTTATTATTTTTTATAGACTTGTATAATTAATGTTTGTCTGCCCCGCTCATTTATATATGCATGAAGGCAGGGACCAACTTGTTGCTTAGCTCAGAGTCTGGCCCATGTTAGGAGCCCAAAACAATGTTTGCAAATGACTGAAGGAACACCAAGTAATTTTTAGGTTTGGCATCTAGAAATAATGATGTGGATAACTGAATTCTGGGTCCACAGTATATCTCTGTGTGTATGTGTGTGTGTGTGTGTGTGTGTGTGTGTGGTGAACAAAATGAGACAACACCTAAATTCATACAGCTAATATATGGTAAAACCTGAGCTTTGATACTTATATTTTTTATTTCAGAATACTTTTTAACTATTTTGTTCTATAGATTTTTCCAAACATACTGATATACAATGGTGAAGGAGACGCAGGAAAAACAAGGAGGAAAGTTGATGTAGCTTATGCTGAACATTGATCCAGAGCATAAACCACATTCTGTTGGACAATTACAGTGAGATCAATGACAGGATGAATGGAGCCCATGGAGATGAACTTCATGAATCACTTCTTTTGATCAAGGAATGAGACTCAAGGTCAACTATATGGCTGCACCCAATTCTGTTCACTGGGAGATTTCTTTTGTACATAAACTTTCAGGGTTTGATGCTGGAAGTCTGTATTATCTACTGTAGAATATTGGCCCTGCTTTGACCCACATTCTGCCTGATTAGGAAAGAAGATTTCAAAACTTTGGTCCCCAAAATGAGGGACACTGTGGAAGTTTTTCTGGAGAGAAATGCTGGTTCTGATAGCCTTAAGTTATCTGACTCCTCCCAGATATCACTAATCTACATCTCTATTATCATACACAATTGCCTGGGGTCTCTAATTAGGAGTAGAAAGTCCTTTCCTTAGTAAAGATATTTTCCTGTCCTAATATTCTTTTTTTTTTGCTTTAATTTACAATATCTTAAATTGGATAATACTCCTCTTATTGTATCTTCCAGAAGGCCATACATAACTGCACACACATATTTATGATGACCTGATGAAATACTTCTAAGCTTTAGCTTCAATACATACATCCAAGACCCCAGATGAACAGACAATAGTTTTTAATATTAGTTCCGTACAACACAACAGACATGGCAAGTTTCCTGGTCCGGGAGAAATACTTTGTCATTCCTCCCACTATCCATGACCCTACCAGTTCTGAGCACCTGCTGCTTCTAAGACTACTTGTGGTAAATGCATAGTATAGTGGCTTAGAGCATGAAATGTGGATCCAGAGTACCTCTGTTAAGACGTAGCTCTGCTACTCACTGGCTTCATGACATTAGGCAAGTTATTTGACCTTTATGTGCCTCAGTTTCCCTGCCTACGATATGGGTTTAATAATAGGGCCAGTGTAAGCATTCAAGATTAAATAGTTTGTAACTTTTTCATAATATATGTTAGCTACCGTAGCATAAATTCATTTATTTGTCAAAATATTCATCTTATAAACAAAATAAATCAACCTTGAATTAGCTGAGGCATAAAGAAGGATTTATTGTAATGATACAGGTTTATGAAAACTAAGATTAGAATGAATCTAGAACAATGGAGAAGTTGGACACACAAACTCATATACCAGTATGCATTTTTCTTGCTGTAGACAAGCTTTCTCTTTTTCATGGTTTGAATGAAGCAAAATGGCCACAGTCAACTTTCTTGATGTATTTCCACTCAACGCAAGATAGCAGACGAACTTGGCTTGAATATTGATTTCATTCCCAATTGCTAGCTACATATTCTTATGGGTATGGTTTGGGCCAGGTGCTTACCCTTGACTCAAGCAACTGTGGCTGGGAGTCAAGATGAAGTTATACCAGTGGACATTTCCCAGAGTAACAGTATAGACTGAAGGGGGAGGGAAGGCGCTTTTTCACAAAGGAGCAGAGGTGTAGAGCATGGTGACCAATAAAGAAGAAAAGAACAATAGTTTTCTACCCCAGACTCAGATAATCACTTTGTGGTGGAATCTAAAAAATAGTTTTCAGTCTTCTTTTTACTTGATTTCTCAATGGCGAGGCAATTAATCAAATTCTCCTGAAATACTGTGTTTATTTGAAGGCTGTATTTCTTTCTTTCTTATTTTTTAACTCTTTCAATGTCATTTCTATGCCTATATTCTATGCATCTTCCTCCACCATTCCATATTTGAATGTTGATATTTTTCAAGATTTTCTCCTTATAAGTACCTTTGTCTTTGTGTATTTTCTTCCAGGCGATCTCATTCACCACCAGTTTCAAAGGGCTTCTGTATGCTGATAACTCCAGATTTCTATCAAGAGTTCCAGACTGTCCACTCAATTTCTGCACTGCAAGTTTCTCAGCATGTCAGATCAAACAAATCCAAGCAGAACTCCAGGCTTCCCTTTTGAACTTGCTCCTGATCCATTACTCTACCACGTGACATTCTATGTACATTCTCTCCAGAAACAGGCATAACAGAGCGTAACCGACTGCACTGGGGCATCTATTTTATTGAAAGCCCCATTTATAGCAATTCTAGAAAGATCAAGGAAATTCCTGAATTCAGAGATAGAGTTTAATGGAAAAGATTCCATCAAATGTCAAAGAGGTAGTTCTTTTAAGGTCATTAACGTGCCTTTGTTTCTCCAAAGCTGAGATGTTGCCTGATAGCATAAGTAAATATAGGAGATGTGAAGTCTAGTCATTTATATATTGTCTGTAACTTTTCATGGGAATCCTTTGAGAAATGAGTTC
This sequence comes from Panthera uncia, assembly GCF_023721935.1. Taxonomy (NCBI): domain Eukaryota; kingdom Metazoa; phylum Chordata; class Mammalia; order Carnivora; family Felidae; genus Panthera; species Panthera uncia. The sequence continues at coordinate 7,613,015 of NC_064811.1, read as the reverse complement.
TCATGGGAATCCTTACGTAAATGAAGATTGATCTATGACATTCAGGGATGCTAGGAGACATAAATGACACAGTTAAGAAAGTGGTAGAACTGGGATTTGAAGCCATCTAGCTCCAAGGGAGATGTGCAAAAATAAATGAATAAATAAATAAATAAATGATAAAAATGAGGAAGTTGGGAGTTTCAGAGTCAGGATATTCACAGGAATGTCTAAGTCATAATCAGAAAATTTCTCCAGCCCCTGCACCGAGGAAAGGGTGTGGTCCTTAGTAGTAACGATGTACTTGTGTATTGACTGCATAGGGTGCCACTACATCGTTAAAGTCCCTGAAATTCATCATGGCAGCCCAAGGGTGCCGATGAGGCTGGAAAAGGAGGGTCCTGCAGACAGCTTTCAGACAGGCACTTGAGGTGGAAAAGAGGCAAATTACCACTCTTCTAGGGAACATCTCTTTCTGTGACTGAATTTTTAATTTACAGAGAGTATAAAGGAAAATATTTTTGTATAGGAAACCCCAGCACGTTTTCTAAAGATGTGTACTTTTCTTATAGAAAAAGGGATATGTGACTTAGTGGGGCAAAAATGAATTTTTATTAGGGAAAATGTATTTTAGCATTTAAATGACACCATTTGAATCCTGGGATGACACATTTGGAAGGTAGCCTAGAAATAATCCAACTCAATCCCCTCATCTTACATTTGTGGATACAGTCAAGGGACGTGAGGCATGGGACAAGTTTGTGTGCAGGGAGAATTGTCATACCACCACAGACCCCAGGAATTAACATGCAGACTTCCCCTTCTATCAGCTTGTTAGAGCAAGTGATATCATTAATCTCCTCTAACAAAGGAATCCATCTTAAAAGTAATCACGTGTCCCTTAATTTTGATTATTTTCCCATGATGCTAAATAATGAATAATTAATTCACGTTCACAAATACACATTAGAAAATGTAAAAATATAAGGTGATATTGAAGACGATGATGGTGGGATGGTGATAATAATGGTAAATAATAATAATACCTCTGCAGTTCCTTTTTTGTTTGGTAGGTAGTTCATGATTCCAAAATTCCCGCGTTACGTGTGTTAAGTTATGAAAATGATATTTTTGAGAAAACCCTTAAAAAATAAAGACTCACTCCCAGTGCTATCACACATAGATAGTCATTATTATTATTTGCGTGCAGATTGTTTCTGTTTGTTTCTTCTAGAGATGTAAGGTCAAAAGCAGAGGTTAAGAACGCTGGCTTTCCCTTGGGGGAGACAAATTTCAAATCTCAGCCTCATGCCTGGAAGCTGTTGACTTTGGATGCGTATTCCGACGCCTCAGTGGTGGTTTCCTCCTCTGTGAGGCCAAGGTACTAACTAGCAGGTTCTGAGGATTTAATTGTGAAGCATCCGTCCATTCCAGGGACAAAGCACATAGAGCTCTTAGCTATTGTTATTTTAATATATGTTTACAATCTACTCTTGAAAAATATAGCATATATTTTTCAATATATATTTTTTTCAATATATATTTCAATATATATTTTTCAATATATTTTTCAATCCATAATGTATCTTAATATATACATGTCTAACCTCTCGAGGAAATTGCACATTCTACTTTATTTAAGGTGCCATTTATGTTAAGAAGTTTTCATGATATAACATTCACATTTAAATGTCATTTTTACAGCTAAAAATAAAAAGATACGAGTAATCAACCCTCTTTGTTGACATTTAAGGTCTTTCAAAAGTTTGCAACTATGAATAATGCTGTGATGAATGTGTTTATATATACTGACTTTGTAAGGATACATTTCAGAAGTGGAACTACCATGTCAAATATGATGGATATTTATAAAGCTTAGGAGGCACATTGTTGGATCGCTGTCCCAAGGGGTTACAACAATTTACACAAAAATTAGCAATGCCTGACAATTTTCTCGTCTTTTAGTACACTTGAAAGAATTCCATACCAATATTAAAAAAAAACAACACAACAAAAACGACTTGGAGAATTTGATATTGAAGCAAAGAGATTTCATTGTGATGATTTCAATTTCGTATGACTTTGACGACTGGTGTGTTTGAACATCTTTGCATTGCTTTTTAAACCAACGCATTTCTGCCATGGAGGAGATACTATTTTTTTTATTTATCTATAGACATCCAAGCATGTTTCTTATTGATTTGTTTGAGCTATCTGTTCAATGTTGATAACAACCTCCTCCATGTTCGCTACACATATGATTTCCCAGTAATAGATTTACATCACCTCTTTCCATACCCTGAGTTTCTTTGTTTATTACTTTGTTTTAATTTATATTTGCTCTGATCTGAACATTCCGATGAGTTTATGCGCTAAATGCAAAAATGTTAACATTTAGGAATTATATTTCTGGTATGCACGTTTTGTTCCTTTCATCTGTTTGTTTAGGCCTAGGTCAAAATCACACCCTTTTTCTCGTTGTACCTTTATCGCATTTTAATATCTGATAAGATTAGTTCTCCCACGATGGACTTCTGTTTGGAAACAATTCTCTGCTATTTTTACATTGTTTTTCTTTTTAACAAGATAAATTTGGATTAATCTCTCCTAGTTCAGGGGACAGTCTGTTGTGATTTTCATAGAAATTACCTTCTACTTTAAAACAATTTGAAAATAAATAAGAGTTTAGAGTCTTTAGTCTTCTCATCCAGAAATATGCTCTATAGGCCGATGACTCAAGTATTATTTTATACTTTCCAATAGTATTTTGTACTTTGACACAAATAGCCTTACATATTTCTTACTGAAATTACCTCTGAGGATTTCATTCCTCTGGCTATGGTTAATGGGATGTTTTTTGATTATGTATTTTTAAATCTAGTTTCTGTTGCCTATATGTCTGCAGTACTGTCCTTGACCCCCACAGTTCTTTGGGTGACTCCTTCAGGTAAAAAGTGCCCGCATTAGTTATCTTTGGCTGCACAGCAAATTTCCCCTAAACCGAACGGCTTTAGATGACAACATGTATTATCTCACGTTCTCTGTGGGCCAGGCATCTGCACGTAGCGTAGCTGGGTCTTCTGGTTCAGGATCCCTCAGAGGCTGTAATCAAGACAGGATGACCTGTGTCCTCTTAAGGCGTGGCAGCAAGATTAAACTCTTGGAAGCTCAGTCACTTGGCTTTTGGCAAGATTGAGTTCTTTGTGGGTAGTCGGGCTGCAGGCCTAGTTACCTGTCAGCTGTTGACTACTGGCCCTCCTCAGTTTTGCGGCAATCTGGATGTCCATGGACAGCTTGCTTCCTAAGAGTGAGAAGAGCCAGGGAGACAGACGAGGAGGGGCTTGGGGAGGGAGGGGAAGGCAGCACAATGAAAGTCACAATTTTCCTAACCTCTTCTAGGCGGTGACATCCCATCACTCTTGCCGCGTATTCTGTTGGTTAGAAGTCAGTCACTGGGTCAGTTCCCGCCCATGCTAAAGGGGAGGGAGGTACACCTGCAGTGAAAACCAGGAGGGTGGGGACCCCGAGGGTCAATGAAGAAGCTGCCTCCTGCATTGCCTTTTGAATGATTTAACAAAGGCGGAAGCCCAACTATAATTTTCAGTCCAAGGAATTTACTGCATTTACTGCTAGGTAATCCAAACAGCAGTTCACTCTCTTAGCAAAACTCATAAAGATTGGGCCTCTCCAGATAGGAAGTCCACAGCTGGCTGTCAAAACCTCTGGGGGTTGTTGCAGAACTTTTAGCCGAGCTGACCACGATGCCCCCCCCCGGGATCACGCCCAACCCAGAGGATGGCTAGCTCTCAAGTGATCACAGTGGGCCAGGCGCTACTCCACGTTCCTGTTTTCTCAGACATTCTCAAACAGGGAGGAGGGAGTTTAGGGGACACAGCTGAAGAATCCTGTATCAACTTGCAGTGTGTATGAAATGGAGACGGTGTCCCCCAACTCCTCCCCCCGCCTCCAAACCAGAGCTGGATTGCACTTTGTTAGTGAAGAATTAAGTTGCTGTCTCTTTCATTTCTTTTGAAATAGAGAATCGAAAGTTCAAGGGGTCTCTCCGGTGTTCAGAAGTTTGCCATCCAGGACTCTGTAAGCACTACACGGAATGATACTAATCGCTTAAGGGAGTTCTTTGAAACTGAGAGCTTTCTTCCATCTTCAAGGAGACAGAAATGGAGTCGATGATTCTCTCTTGCAACAATAGATACTTTCTCCTGCACCCAGTTGAGAGGAGAAAATGAAAGAAGCGTGAAGTGAGAATTAACCGGGCCCACGCTGGACTGCCCAAGTAGGGTGATAACGAGCTACAGAGCTTTAAACATGTCTCGCCTTATTATCATACTCATGCCGTCATGATACCTATTTCCTGAACCAAATGCAGAATGAGTATTGCTCAGAATACTGAGCAAGTATTGCTATGAATGAAGTCATAGCAATTCTTTGCTATGTTATGTTATCAGCCCTAGCAAATGAATATAGAAAGTTTCAGCCAAAGGACCAGAAGTGGGGTAAGCGATGACCAGGCCTTCCGCTAAGAAGGAACAGGCTCAGTTATGGCAGCTCTAAGAGACTAAGACAGGGCCAAACACGTGCCCCTACTTCAGATCAGAGAAGTCCAACATGGTTTTTGCTAGAGGTTTGCTCAGAATTCATTCATCCAACCATCCATCCCACACACATTTGCTGAGAACCTGTTACGTGCTAGGTATTGTTCTTTAGCCTAGAGATTTGGCAACAAACAACCCAATGTCTTCGTTAAGAGATACAAGCAAACAGACGCATACATGGGTTCAGTAGTGATCTGTGATAGGTTAATGTATGCGATGATACAGGTGATTAGGCAAAGCTTCTCTGAAGAACATAATACGCGTAAGACAATAAACATGGCTCTTAGCACGTAGTAGGTGCTCAAAATGGCAAATTCCAGTGTGGCCCTAGAACCATCATGCTATCAGCTAAAGTTCGACATATGAGAAGCACTAGATATCCTGTCCATGTTATTTTATATTTTGTGAAACCCCGAAAATCTTAAAAGCAGCCTTAGGGTATCCGCATCGCTTATACTTTATCAATGGGGAAACTGAGGCCAGGAGAGGGGAAGTGACTGAGCTGAGGTAACAGAATTTGGTTTTAGTCCAAAATACTCCAACCCCTGAGTGAAGTGGGTTCTGTATTGATGCATCAGCGTCTGCCTGGGCGGCTGGAGATATTAAAGCTCTGGCATCTGTGAGATCAGCTTTTCCTAGTTTTGGAACCAAAGAAACCCTGGCCCAGAGTCTACTGACTCCTGGCTGACAACTCTCACATCTCGCCTAGCCCCTGCCCCGTGCATGGGGAGGGGCAGCCATAAGGGTGATTACAGTGGAGAAATAAGCCGGGGATGGGGGAGAGAGGCATGAGGAATCCTTCCAACACAGTCTCGTCCCCTCTCTCCCACGCTGTCCATCCAAGTCAAAGCTCAGACCTGGCCCCGTTGCTCCCCTGCCTGCCTGGTGGCTCCTCTTTGCCATCAGGACAAAGCCAGATTCCTTCTGTGAAGAGGTGACTCATGATCTGGCTCCTGCTCCCTCTCCACTTCTCCTGGCACAGTTTGGGAAACCAAGCTGGCAGTCATTCCAGAAGTCTACTGTGCTCCTTCATGCCTTTTGTACTTCTTCTACTCCACGACTGCAATATCCCCTTTTGCTCTTGATTCCCCTAAAAAATGACTGTTCGTGCTTTGCCCCTTGGCTGTGACATTGCCACCTTTGGCCAGGGCCTGCTAGGAGCTTAGCCCTGTGCTGAGTCCTTCTCTTTCCCTCACAGTCCTATCACAGTGCCTGACACCTTGCTCCCCAACACCACCTTTGGTCTCTTTCCTGGTTTGTCTCTCCCACTAGACCATTATGAGGTCACATAGGCAGAGACTGTGTTCGGTTCACTATGGACCTCAAGGGCCCTATAGCTTGTGCTTGGCATAGAGTGAGGCATCGAAGAAATATTTGTTGAATCAACCATGGGATGGATGATTGGATGGTAACCACGGCCACGAGGTCTGATCACTAAGTTAAGATTTGGAGGAGTCAGGGCACAGCATGATTATGAAACAGTTTTGGGGGTGTGTATGAGTTTTCTCCAGGCCTGGATCTTGATCCGTGGACCTCTAGCAAAAACCATGTTGGACTTCTCTGATCTGAAGTAGGGGCACGTGTTTGGCCCTGTCTTAGTCTCTTAGAGCTGCCATAACTGAGCCTGTTCCTTCTTAGCGGAAGGCCTGGTCATCGCTTACCCCATTTCTGGTTCTTTGGTTGAAACTTTCTATATTCATTTGCTAGGACTGATAACATAACATAGCAAAGTACCCCGAACTGGGTGACTTAATGAAAGGTGCTTTATTGTCTTACAGTTCTGGAGGCCAAGAGTCCAAGATCAAGGTGTTGGAAAGTTCGATTCCTTCTGAGGGTTATGAGGGAAAGATCTGTTCTAGGATTGTCTGCCCTCTGTACTTGTCTGTGTCCACGTTTACCCTTTGTAAAAAGACACCATATTGGATTAGGGGCCCACTCTATCCCAATATTACATCTGCAATGATTCCATATCCAAAACACATCACAATCTGTGGTTGTGGGGGTTAGGATCCGAACATCTGAATTCTGGAGGGGATAAACTATATAACAGGGTCTATAGGGGGCTAAATAATGTTCCTCCAAAGTTCACGTCTACCCCAAATCTCAGAATCTGGACTTCGGTGGAAATGGTGTTTTTACAGATATCATTCATTAAGTGCTTAATTGATGACAGTAACTTTCTGTTCTTTAGGTCCTCATTGTGCGGTGCTTTGTTCCAGCAGCTAACAAGGGCCTGCATTTGAGATGAAAGAAGTCCAACACAGTTTTTGTCAGAGGTCCAGGGAGCAAGATCTAGTCCTAGAGAAAGGGGACATGGGAACCAGATTCCACAGTCAGGGTTCACAGATTGAGTATCAGACCCAAGAGGAGAACAGAGTGACTAATGGTTAACCGTGTGGCTTTGGCCATTAGAGTTCTGGGTTCATATCCCAACTCTATTACAAAGCGGGTGAACCTGAGAAAATGATTGAAGCATTCAGGGAGTTTGATTCCATGTCAGGTGAGGATAACAGCCTCTGCCTCCTACGACCAAAGTGAGGAATCAGAGATAATGTGTTAAAAGTGCTTAGCAAGCACGTGATCAAAGTAACTGGGAGAGACATGGAAATAGGAAGCTTCCTAAGGTAGACTGGCCATGGTGGAGGTGTTTATGTAGGGCTTGCAGAGTGATGCCCACATGGGCCTACTAGGCTGGGTCACTCCTGCACCACAGGCAGAAGGACCCTGGGCTCCCTCCAGGTCCCAGTAGGGTGGGGAAGGAGCTCTTTATACCAACAAGGGCATTAGGCTCTTCTAGCTGTGTGGGGTGTCTGGCTGTGGGCCAAATCTTCAGGAGGCTGCCATATTTTCTGCTTCTGGGGAGGGCAGGAGAGGTGCCAATGTTCTCCCTCCTGAGCTCTCCACCCTCGACCAAGCAACAAAAGGGTAAACAATCCTAACCCTCGCAAAACCTAAAACGATCCTTTTGCCAAGTTAATAGTCCCTATTCTCTTTGTTTGTCTGCATTCTAAACTCCCGGGACACTGTTTCCATGCACATTGTTTAACAGACAGACACAGCCTCCATAGCAATGACTGGCCAGGGGTTGAGGCCCTTTGTCAGAGAGCACTCTGTCTTGGGCGGGATGGGGTCTGATTTCATCATCTCTCCTGAGCCCTGGGATAGTCCTCTGATTTCCTAGGAAGTTTCTTTTAATAGGAAAGGTGCTAATGCCTCTATTTTACTTCATTACGCCTTACCGCCTGCCCTTTTTGGCTTCTCATTTCCCTGAAATTTTCTGGAACACTACTGCCCTCCCACCCCACTAAGACTTCAGGAAATATAGGAAATTAGTGGAGAAGGTAAGAAGGTTGGCACCAAATTTTACCATGGGAGAAATTCAGCTAACCACCAATTCCCCCACCCAGTGCGTGACAAACAACTTTAAATTCCTCCCACGCCCAACAGCCTTGGCCGCCACCACGGACAAGCTCTTCAAGGCAAGATGGCAAGAGGTGTCATGAGGCTACTCACTCACTCCTGGAAAAAATGATTCCGAACGAGACACTCCTCCCAGGGAAGTCAAGCGGCTCTCTCAAGGGCCCTGAAGTCAGAGTCAAAACAGCTTCACCCCGATGCGCTGTGTGCCTGTAGGCCTGCCATTCTAAACCAGGGGCACTGACAGAAAATGAAAAGAATTAGCATTCCAGGTTGGCAGCTTAGGCAGAAGTGAGTCTCTGCCTTTCCAGCAGAACAATAAAGCCCAGGTGCTGGATGCACCTGAGACCCACCGGTTTCAATCTAGGGCGACGGGGGTCGGTAACTTGTCCGTGATAGTCATAATAATCGTGACAACAATGCTAAACTTTGCGCGTCTGCTTATCGAAGACCTACGGCAGGTCGGAGACCGTGCAAACCATCCTGCATATGCGTTCTGCAGGCTGGTTTGGAGATAGGGGACTGAACCTTTCCGAGGTCACACAGCTGTGTTGACCAGGAGCCCGTCCCGGGCCCCTCTGATTTGTAAACCTATGATCCGCCAGCTCCTGCCGCATCAGAAGGCAGTGGGGGAGCGTGGTTATGCTTTCATCGGGGCCCGGTGGCGGCGGCCTTTGGATGCCCACCCCTCCAGTCACTTGCCTGTGACGCTGGCCAGCCATCAATTACGTTTCTCAGTGTCCTCGGCTATGAAATGGGAGTCCATTTGTCCCTCCCTCTTACACACATTTGGTGAGTGCCTATTCTCTGCCAGGTGCTGGAGATCTAGGAAAAAGCCGGAGAGACTCCAGCTCCTGAATCCTGCCTTCTGGGAGCTAGCTGGAGGAAGGGGGAAATGAACAAACCCTTAAGTGAACCCTGCCGCACAGTACTTGGCTGTTAGTGGGGAAAGGAAGACAGGGAAGGGGGATCAGAGGTGCAGGGCGGGAAGAAGGCGGTGGGGCAGTCCTGTAGCAGGTGTCCAGGGAAGTCCTCCCTGAGAGGGGGGCATCCGAGCAAGGACCGAGGAGGTATGGAAGTAAAAGCCCAGATCCATGTGGGAACAGCATTCCATGCAGAGGAAACGCCCAGGAGCGTACCTGGCAGAGTTGAGGAGAGCCAGGGGAGGCTGGCGTGGCCGCGGAGAGAGGCTGGACTGAATCCAGAGGGGAGTGAGGTGGCCGGGCCCCCCACAGGGCTGAGTTGCTGCGGCTGGATTTCACTCTACGTTGAGGAACCACCGGAGGCTTTGAAAAGTTACCTGATGGGATGTGACCTGTATTTTCAAAGTGTCGTTCTGGCTCCTAGGTGGAGAAAGGACTATGGGGTAACAAGTTCAGGGACAGGGAGGCTGCAGCCACGAGCCGGGCCAGAGGGGATGGTAGCTCGCATGCAGATGGGGTGATGGCTTGGGAGGGGTGTGTGGTGGTCAAATTCTGGATATGGTACGATATTAATCGAACGCACCTCCCAGGACTGTGGTTGCCAAGAGTAATTGAGTTGACATAGACAAAGCGTTTCCAGTAACGTCCTAAGTAAGTGTTAATTGTGTTTCTCCCCTTGTTGGTAGAACCAGCTGGAGACACCTAGGAAATTGTCGTATTATAAAGTCTGTGCTTCTTCCGTCCCTCTCCTCCTCCTCTTCCTCATGTTTTCATTCACGTGTCCCTTCACGGCCCGATATGTATAATGGTTAACTACGTGGAGTTGCATTTCAGGCCTGGTTATGCCATCTGACAGCTGTGTCACCTTGAGTATGACCAAGAGTCTCAAGTCCTCTGAGCCTTAGTCCCTTTCTCCCTAAAGTGGGCAGAGCAATGGTACCTACTGCGGGGGATCGATTTGAAGACTGAACTGATTTGTGTGACACCCTTAGTCTAGTGCCTAAAGTTGGAATCCTCAGTAAGAGCCGGTTATTATTATGTGTTGTATTACTGAATTTGTGTTAGCAGTTCGTAAGGGTCGTGCTGTATCTAGAAGATGTAACAACGTCGGGGCGCCTGGGCGGCTAAGTCGGTTGGACTCTTGATATCGGTGCAGGTCGTGGGATTGAGCCCTGCGTCGGGCTCTACGCTGAGTGTGGGGCTTGCTTGGGAATTCTCTCTCTCTCCTTCCCACTCTCTGTCCCTCCCCCTTCAAAATAAATAAATGAAAACTTAAAGAATGTCCTTTAAGAAGATGCGATACCCCTAGTCCTCTGACAGCTCATATCCAGGGGAAGCAGCCCACAGAAGAAGCCCAGAGTACGCACAGAGAAGTCATACAGAACAGCATAACGGAAGAAAATATGGTGTGTGGCCAGGGTGTTGCCCTGTGGTACAAAATCTAGCCTATGAGTTCAAGGAAGGCTTCCTGGAGGAAGTGATGTTTAAACGCAACCCTGAGGCATCCGTCGAAGGCAGTCAGGAAAGCTGGGAGTTGGGTGAGGTTTCCCAACAACGTTTGGGCCAAGGAAACAACATGAGCACAGACCCTGAGGAGGCAGACGGCATGATCCAGTCAGACACGGAAAGCTGTCTGGGGGACTGGCAGAGAATCCCCGTCAATCAGGTGTTTATCAGAGCCGCGCAATGAATGAGATGTGCGTAAGCTGTGATGCTGTGGCCCCTCTCTCGCAATTCCTCTGTTTAGTAGAACGGGGTTTCAGAAGGACTTCCTGACTGTAGCACCTGTCTTAGCTAATGTCCAAATAGTGATGTCAATTGGGGGGGAAAGAAAGAAGGTTCACCACCCTCCTCCCAAGATGGCTTCTCCTCCCGTGTCCCACGACCACCCCCTAACTGCCATTTTGCTAATGGCTTCGGTAGTGCCCTGCAAGGCCAGCAGGTCTATTTGCCAGCTTTTTCTCCTGTAGCCCTCTGCCCATCACACACACACACACACACACACACACACACACACACACAGAGGCCCTCATTCAACTAGACACAGAACTGTGTCCCTCCACCTCCAAAAAGCCTCCTACCTTCTCCCTGTCTTTCTAATCCCACTACCATGACCCATGACTGTGACGTCACTCATCCAGAGGCTTACAAATGCCCAACTCCTCCTTTGGCCCCGTCTGTGCCTCGGACAGGCCAGTGGCTACCACACCTTAGCTGTCAGATTCATCTTCAAAGCAGGGGTCAGCAAACTTTCTCTGTAGAGGGTCAGATGGTAAATATCTTACGTTGTATGGGCTACAGGATCAGTGTCTCCACGAGTCCGCTCTGCCATCCCAGTGCAAAGCAGCCAGAGAAAGGAATGGGCGTGGCTGTGTCAGTTGCACTTTATTCACCGAGTCAGGCAGAGGCCAGAATTGACCCTGTTCGAAAGCGAAACTTAGCATCACCCAGCAACCGCTTCCCGTGCCTTCCAGAGTCGTGGCGTCAGCCTGAAGTTAAACACACTTACTACCTCTTCTCATCTGCTTCAATCTCTTTTTTTCTCTGGAAAGGCCCTGCCTCCGCCACCACTATTCCCCACCTGCCATCTCCTCTCCCCATAGGCCTCTACCTTCCTCACCAGCAAATATTCTCTATCTACTGAACATACTCACTGTCCTGTCTAATTGGCTTGTTAAAATCTTGCTGATCTTTCAGGGCCATCTCTAACCTTGGTTCCATTTCCCAGGGGTCTGGATCACAGCGAGAGTTTATCCCAGAGGGTCAGGAATAAACTGTTGGGTGTTGATGTTCCTCCTGGTCGGCCTCTGTGGGGAAGGAGGATGTGTCACCTTACACGAGATGCTAAGACCCCCTACTCTTGCCTGAAAATTCTTTGACACTCCTCCCATTGAGAATTGGGGTCCTTGCCCCTGCCTCTACTGGAGATGCCAGATATTGGCACTCAGGGTCAACAGTATTAGCTGAACTCAGTCATATCTACCACAGCACCAGATATGTGAGTAAAGTCATCTTGGACCCCCTCCACTAGCCCATCCACCAGCCAAATAGGACCTTCATCAATATCGCATGAATTATCTAACCAAACCCTGCCCAAATTCCTTACCCACAAAACCATGAGATAAAAGAAAATGGCTCTTTGTTTTAAGCCATTAGGTTTTGGGTTCGTTGGTAACATAGCAATCAATAAGCAGAACATAAGCTTCTAGATTAGCCACACTACTCAACTCTTTTCCAAGCCAGAGGACTTTTCACATTCCCATTTGTTTTGAAGTGGTTCTTCCACCTGTCTGGAATTCTCTTCTATTGTTATAATTTCCTTATATTCTTTCCTTTTTTTCCTACTAGAATTTTTATTTTATTTTTTTGTGCATCCATGTAGAACATTACTTTCCCTGTGATTGTTTTATGATTCTTCTAGCAGTTATTCACCAATTCTTTGACACTCTTCCAATAAATGGTTTTAAATTCATCACGGTGGTGATCACCATGTTGTCTGGATTTTCTTTCAACGTGGTTGCCTTTGCCAGTGGGCTGTGATCTCCTCAGAGGTAGAAACCATGCCTTATTCGTGTACGTGGTGTGGTTTTTTGGTGTGGTTGTTGATAATTAGTAGCCGTTTAATAAACATTTAGTGAATGAATGAATGACTGTAAGAGCTGGGATTTGCATGCCGGTAGTTGACATGTGGGACGAAAAGATTAAAGAAATCTTCTCATTTACTGAAAAATCCAATTGGAACTTTTCCATTCCTCATCCCAGAGGAAAAGATAAATAAGTTTAGCTTATTTTTAACATAGGACGTATGTCAGGAATGAAGATTGAGCCTAGGGTTTGCTGTGATAACAAGTAAACCCTAAATCTCAATGGTTTAAGGTGGCAAAGGTTCATTCATCGCTCACATCACTGTCCAGTGTAGATTAGGCAGCCTTCCTGACTTAGATATTTAGGCTCCTATTTTATATTCTGCCAACACTGGAGTTCTTTCCTTCTAGGCAAGCAGGTAGGAGAAACAGACTCTTGAGAGCATGTTCCACTTTTAATTGCTTGAGACAGATTGACACAAAACTTTTGCTCACATGCCAGTTGGCAGGCACTTGGCTAAATGGGCCTCACCTAAACCCAAAGAGGAGTGGAAACTGTAGTCTTTCTTTGCAATCCAGGAAGAGGAAATATTGTCTCTTTTACAGAGACCATATTAGTTGGCTTTTGGCAGTCAACAAACAAGCACAAAACCTAACAACTCAAAGCAATCAGAAACAATCATTTATTTTGTGTGAGTCAGCTGAGTGCTCCTTCAGGTCTCGGATATATCAGCTGGGACTTGAGGGTCTAGAATAGTAGTTCTTACCCGGGGATGACTTACACCCATCACCGCCACCACCACCAGAGAATACTTGGAAATGTCCGGATACATTTTTAGTTGTCATAACTGAGGGCTTTTGTTGGCATTTAGTGGGTAAAGGCTAGAGATGCTGCTAAATATCCTTTAATATATAAGACATTCTGCCATAAAGAATCATCTGGCCCAAAAGGTGCATAGCGGGGAGGTTGAGAAACCTTCATCTAGGGTAAACTAACTCAGGGGTCATGGGCTGTTCAAAGCAAGTACTCAGCTGGGATGGCTTAACTCTCCTCCACGTGACCTTCCAGCTCCCAATAAGGTGGCAAAACACGGCAGTGTCAGGATTCTACACAGCAGAAGAAAGCAAGTTCCGATACGCGAGCACTTTTCAGCCTCCGCCTGGTCTGTTTGTTAATGTCTCATTGGCCAAAGTGCTGTGTCTCTCTAGGGTAAGAGCTACAAATGTGGCCATTTTGGCAGCTCAAAACAAAGCTCTTGCATGAAATTTGCATTGCGTGTCCAGTGCCTGCCCTCAAACTCTCTTTAACACATATCTGTGATAATTCAATGCATTACAACAGTGTGTAGTTATGAGTTCCTCTTTCCTGCGTTCCTCAGAACATTTGTAGTGACTTGTGAGGGTTCAGAGTATGGGCCCTGGTGTCAGACTCCCTGGACCCCAATCCCAGCTCCATGACTTCCTATTGAACACAGTGCAAGGAGCATAATCTCTCCGTACTTCTGTTTCCTCATCTATAAACCAGGAATAATAACAATAATAACTCCTGATAGTGTTTTTGAAAAGATACAATGAAATGATACATGTAACATGACTGTGAACGCTCCAGAATATGGTAAGAGCTCAATAAATAGCACTTCATTACCGGTAGCGCTATGTTTCTCGCTTGGGGAAGAGATACACATGGCTTCTTGTTAAGGTAACAAGACTTTGTGTTTTCTTTTCTCCTGCTCTTTTTCAGATCACAGATGAAGAGGGGTCAATGACAACTCATCACGGCTAGCTTCTGGTAATCCAAGTGCCGGACCAGTACAATGATTCTTATTTAAGTCCTTGGTGATTTGGAGAAGCAAAGACTGAAAGGCACCTCTAGGCACCTGAAAGCCAGCCAAGGGGAGGGGGGCGGTTCGATGTGTGCATGGTCACTTTGGAGGACAGAAGAGGTCTTTGCGTTGGATGGAAGGCACAGGGAGTCGGAGTTGTGCCAAATGCAAGGAAAAACAATGTACTGAGTGTAAGAGGAAGCAAACAGGGTGTCAAACAACGGGTGTGTTGCTCCTGTTGTCTCAAGTCGGTTACCCAGAGGCCGATCCTGGTATGATATTGGGTGTGACAGTAAAACAGAGATGTGGGAAATAGGATCGGAAGGAAAGAAGGCCAAGGAAGCACATGGTATCAGGTTTGGGATATCAACCCTTGGAGGGTGACTTTGGCTCAATTTCACAGGGGAGTCAGACACGGTGAAGGTTACCTCTAAGGGTTCCTGAATCGGGGCCAGGAAGCTGGAGTGTTTGGTTATGCCCTGGGATATAGCATCCATTCCTAGACACTTCTGGGTCTTTGCACTTTGGTGCCTATAGGCAATGAGGGAGCTGGTGTCTGAGGGCAGCCTCCAATAGTTGCTGTTGGGGACAAAGGCACACTGGAAACCATTGAACACAACCATGGTAAAAGGGATCTGAGGGAACATAGGCAGAGCACTGACATCATCTGCTAAGTTTTGTCTTTTGGGATCTCCCATTTCTGAGAAGGTCCAAGAAGAGCGGAAAACTAAAGACATGGCCTCTTCACACCTATTTTGAGTCTGGGATCTATGTAGCAAAGGCTCTCTTTAGAATAAACCATTACTATTGCTTGGATTTATTTGGCTACCTCTAAAAACAAAGTGCCCAGGGGTGCCTAGGTGGCTCAGTCGGTTGATCATCTGGCTCTTGATTTTAGCTCAGGTCACGGTCTCACGGTTCATGGGTTCAAGCCCTACATTGGGTTCTGTGCTGACAGCACGGAGCCTGCTTGGGATTCTCTCTCTCCCTCTCACTCTGCCCCTCCCCTGTGGTCACACATTCTCTCTCTCAAAACAAATAAATTAAAAAAAATAAAAAAGGAAAAAAATAAAAACAAAGTGCCTGGAGGAAACTTTCCCCCCAATACCTGAGCCTGGTCTCCAGTTGTCCTATGTAAACTGGACCTTCTCTGTGGTTATTCAGTGGACTCTGACTTCAGACAGATGTGGTTTCTTATCCCTGTTCTACCCTCTTTTGGCTGAAGAACCTTGGGCGAATCACCCAACATCCTTGCTCTTTGGTTACTTCTCCCGTAAAATGGAGACAATAATACTTACCTCTTAGGTCTAAGACAAGATTTCTATACCGGGTTCACAGTAAGTATTCGCATAAATACTGCATGTTTTTATACCCAGTTTGTCACAGCAGAAATTAAGGCAGGGGCGCCTGGGTGACTCAGTCGGTTGAGCATCCGACTTCACCTCAGGTCATGATTTCACAGTTGGTGGGTTTGAGCCCCGTGTCGGGCTCTGTGCTGACTCCTCAGAGCCCGGAGCCAGCTTTGGATTCTATGTCTCCCTCTCCCTCTCCCCCTGCCCCTCCCCCCGCTCTCAAAAATAAAGAAACATTACAAAAAAGGACTTAAGACAGAAAGATGAAGTTCTATCTCAAATCACTTGGGGAGAGCGTAGGTTATTCTCGTTCTCCTGAGTCTTTCTCTAGCCTGATCGTTAAGATATCCCTTTATATGGGAAACGAGATAATGCCAGATAGAGTGGTAGGGCCACAGGTCAAAACCTCTTGTATTCGATGACAACCTGTCGCATTCACTGTCGCTATCATCCGTGGCTTCTATTTCTTAACTCCAGTACCTTGAAAAATCATTTATGCTCTCTTTGCTTCAGTCAGCTCTCTCTGCTACGTAACATAAGCTTAGGTGACATAGACATAAGGTCCCTCTGGTTCTAGCTGTCTATGATTCAAGGAGGCAGAGATGGGAAGACAGCACGTAGGGACTGAAAGTCTGAGCGTAGTGATATCCACGGAGTTGTGCTTACTCCAGAGGCAGAGAGCCTTTGTTACTCACAGGTGGAAGCGATAAATCATAGCCCGCCTATCGCAGAACTGACCTTATCGGACGGATGGCTGGATTTAGAATGTATTCGCTTGCTTCCCTTTAAGAGTCTGGCCCATCTTGAGGAGTGGAAATTTGGAAACGATGAACAAAATCATAATGCTAATGAGGGTTACCTGAGAGGTACCGAGTATGTGAGGGAGGAAAATCAACCATAAGTCAAGTAGAACACTGTGCAGCGAGCCGATCTTCTCACCGGCGCTGGGACATCACAGTGCCGCAACTGAGTAGCTCCTTGAAATACTTTGCTAAATTACTCTGCTGGGTACCCCTTATTACGCAATCCGCCTCAGAAAGTCCTGTAATTTCCCCCCCCCCCCCGCCCCCCGTGGCTGGCAAAGGCTCATGATTTCATTATGCTGGGGGGCTTGGTACTGTCTCTTTTGAGAGATTTGCCTGCCTGGCGAGTGGCCCGAATTACCTTCCTTGTTGGGCCTTGATAAGTGTCTCCGAACGAAGGGAAAACAATTTGTACAACTCTTCCCGTCAATTGGAAGCTGAACTGTGGGACTGAATAAAGCTTTGCTCCATCCCACAGTGCCAATTTACCCTTATCAAGTGCAACAGAGAAAATGTGGCCGTGCGTTACTGTGGGAATAGGAAAGAACTCCCAACAAAATGAGAAAACAGTTATTGGACCAGTTTTATCAAGCCAGAGCTAGCTCTGCAGCAATTTTCATACAATTACGCCATGTTAGAATCGCCTCACCATATGGCTGGGCATTGATCATTTTGCTGTGATGTTAATTTAATATGGAGTGCGGATGTTCGCTTGTTTTGTTAATGAAATTTTTACTTTGGTATTCTGATTCTATCATAGAATATGTGAGCATTGACAGGGTCTTTAAACAAAATGTTGATATTTGTAAAATAAAAATCTCTGTCACAAACCCCACACTATTTGAACTTTCTGGAGAGGTTCAGGCAGGCAATGGTTGAGTCTCATAGACAGAAAGACTGACTGAGTCAAGAAGTTCTTAATTTGCGTTACGGTCAAGCTAGTGGTAACTCTCACGTCAGGATTCAGTCCAAATTTTTGCAGTGAGATATCCTTTCCATGCTGGGGCGCTGACCTGCCTTTAATAAAATTACTTACAGGGATCTCATTGTGACATATCCAATAGCTCTCACAGTCTACTGGGGAAAGTAGGTGTAATCAATGAGTAGGCATCCCCTGCCCGTGATGTGAGATCTGAGTGCAAATCATGTACCCTGGAGGCCAGAGGCCAGCTCAGACAGACAAGAGAAAGTTACCAACGAATCATAAAAGGGTCATAGAAAAGGTTGGAGAGGACCTTTGAGGTGCTCCAGTTTTACAGCTGTGTTTCCCAGAACTACTAAGATACTGTGCAGGCGTCTCAGAGCCCAATGAGGAGCTTGTGGGGGTTCTACCCTCTGATTCAGTCACAGCTGTCCCATTGTCCCTTGGTTTTATTTATTTTATTTTATTTTTTATTTTTTTTAATGTTTATTTTTGAGAGAGAGAGAGACACAGACAGAGCGCAAGTGGGAAGGGGCATAGAGAGAGAGAGACACAGAATCCAAAGCAGACTCCAGGCTCTGAGCTGTCAGCACAGGGCCTGATGTGGGGCTCGAACCCACAAACCGTGAGATCATGACCTGAGCTGAAGTCAGACGCTCAACCAACTGAGCCACTCAGGCGCCCCTGTCCCTTGGTTTTAAATATAGGATTTCACAAACATTCCCCTTTGATAGGAATGTCCACCATGGAACACAATGTTTGAAACAATTGATCTAAGCCAATGCCCTCTCTTTCTGCAGGTGGAAAAACCCAGACCTAGAGGGGTTTAGGGGTCTGGGAGGAATCTGTGTCCTGTAGGAGTCATAGCAACAGCCCATCTCCCGACTCTCTGTTCTTGGCCATTGTTGGCAAGGCCAGTTAAAACAAAGACCCAGTATCTTACTAACGTTAATGCTTAGGCTTACACTAACCCCATGCTGTAGACCACATTGGTAGACTGAGGACGTAGGATTGTTGATAAATATGTAATTTATAGACAAACGAGACATTTGAGTGGTAGGGAGAAATGTTTAAGGGCCTATGAACTCTCAAAAGACTTTTTCTTCACTAAGATTTCATTATTTATTTATTTGTTTACTTATTGATTTTTAGAGGCAGAGAGCGGGGGAGAGGGGCAGAGAGAGAGAGAGGGAGAGAGAGAATCTCATGCGTTCCATGCGTTCCATGAGGTTCCATACTCAGCACAGAGCCTGATGCAGGACTTGATCCTTCAATCCTGGGATCATGACCTGAGCCGAAATCAAGAGTCAGATCCTTGACTGACTGAGCCACTCAGGTGCCCATATTATTAAGTCATTTAAAATTATTATTCATACTTCATTTCTATGCCTTCTGTCCATTCCTGCTATCCAGCATCACCTCGTAAGCAGTCTCTTTGTCTTCTCTTTTGCCTACATCAAATTCATCTTATACACGATCACAAAAAAATACCTTTCTAGCATGCAAATCTGACCATGTTACTTTCCTGTTTGGAACCTGCGTTTTCTTTGACACGATGATGTCTTGACATCTTAGTGGTACTACAGAATGGCTTTCCCTCCCCCTGTACCCATTATTACTTCTCTGGCTTCATCTCCCATCGCTACTACCCTTGTTCTCCATGTTCCAACCAGAGCCATTTATTTTCTCCTCCCCCCACTCATCACTGCTTCCCACATGGACCTCCAGACGCGTGCAATCGCTCCTGTCTGAAATAGCCTAATGGCACTTCTTTACCTGGAAACCTTAAGCTTTAAGATTTATCCTGAGAATTGCTTATATCAGGGAAGCTGCATTGTTTTGTTTGCCTGTAACTATCATATGTGAGGTAGATGTTCTCTAGCATGCCTTTATTTAGCAACTGTCAAATTCCAGTAAAACCTATACCTGCGACCATCTCCCATTTGTGGACATTTCAGGACAATACGTCCTCAAATCTTGTAACACGTAACATAGGGCTTGGCACAGAAAAGGTGCTCAGTAAACATCTGAATGATCTTAAATGTCTCTCTTTCTTTTATTTTTTTCAATAATATTTTTAAATGTTTATTTTTGAGAGGGAGAAAATGAGCAGAGGAGGGGCAGAGAGAGAAGGAGACAGAAGATCTGAAGCAAGCTCTTCGTGGGCAGAGCCTGATGCAGGGCTCGAACTCATCAGCCGTGAGATCATGACCTCAGCCAATGTCAGAGGTTTAACAGACTAAGTCACCCAGGCACTCCCAGTATCTCTATTTCTGATCCCACGTATTTGTCAGTCTCTGTTTGAAAGAGATAAAACACAGCTCAAACAAACTCAAGCCAGAAGAGGGATCCAGGGGAAGTTTACAAGGGTATTTAGTTATATCCTCAGGGCTTCATGGAG
Organism: Panthera uncia; assembly: GCF_023721935.1. Taxonomy (NCBI): domain Eukaryota; kingdom Metazoa; phylum Chordata; class Mammalia; order Carnivora; family Felidae; genus Panthera; species Panthera uncia. The sequence continues at coordinate 7,593,198 of NC_064811.1, read as the reverse complement.
ATTGGAATGCTAGGGGATTTAAGTCCCATTCTGCATCTCTCTGGGGCCCCAGTCTCTCTCATTTCTTTAAAAAAAAATTTTTAATGTTTATTTATTTTTGAGAGAGAAAGAGACAGAACATGAGTCAGGGTGGGGGCAGAGAAAGAGGGAGATACAGAATCCAAAGCCCCAGGGTCTGAGGGGTCAGCCCAGAGCCCGATGCAAGGCTCAAACTCACGAACCATAACATCATGACCTGAGCCGAAGTCAGACGCTTAACCGACTGAGTCACCCAGGTGTCCTTCTCTCATTTCTGTTTTCTTCTGAGGGTCTGATGAATTCCTTCTTCCTTTCTTTCTTGGGATCACTTTTTTATGCTTCTGACTACATACGGAGGGAAATGATCACTGTGGCCCTGGTTCAGTGTCCCATCTGAGCTGAGCCTAAAGCTCCTGAATGCTGATCTGGAAGAGGAAGAATCTGATTCCTTCTACTTCTCTAACCAAGCATCATCTGAGGGACAGGCATGGCTGTGAAACCAACATGGAGGCCACACTCACCCATTTGGTTGGGTCTGATCCAAGCAAAGAGGCTACAGACTGTACAGATATTTCTAGTGGATCTGTTCTAAACATACAATGTGTATCAAGACTAGGTACTCTAGAGTGAGACTGGCATTTCCCATAGTGTTTTCCAACAAATACCAGTTCCACAGGCTGATGACAGTTATACGAGAAAAACAGAGTGTTGTGACCCAATAAGTTCTAGGAAGATTCTCAGTTAAACAAACTTAAACAGGTCTCTTTACTGTAAGACTGCTCAAAGACGTAACATCCATACGTGATTTGCGAAATGGGAAAAAAAAGGATATCATTTGCTGTATTCCCTAAACTTATTCGCCCAGGGACACGTTTCTTTCTTCCCCCCAAGAAGTGTCTTTTAGCATTAAGGGTCTGTAGAATATACTTGGAAGATACTAGAGTAGCCCAGGGCTAATTATCTCACCCTGTTGGTAGAAATACATACTAATCAATATGTGATATTCTACCAATTTATAGTAATGACATTTCCTGGACTGTATTTAGGAGTCTTTGAGGGGCAATAAATTCCTCTTCTTCTCTACCCTCCTCCCAGTGAGTGTGAACCATGATTTCCCCAGTGACCATCCCTCAGGTGGAATTTCTCTCTCTCTGCTCAGCTTTGGGCCTAATTAGATGTCTGCCAGGGTTTTAACAGATTCCACCTAGGACATGAGCCCTAGTTCTTTTTGAGAAGAGTTGTTTCAGCAAATAGAAATGAGCTGGGAGAACGGAAGCAATAGTTGTATACAGGGGCACAACACAGTGCATTTCCATGATGTTTTCATGTGCATGATGGGTTCGGATCCATTCATCATGTGCTTATCGAGTGCTCGCTCGATTTTAGATTCCAGGCTAGGCTTTGCTGAAACCGAGATAAACAAGAGCAGACCTTAACATAGGGCAGCTCAAGTTTTGGTGAAAGAGACAGATGTGTCAGCAGATAATTTCTGAATGTGAAAAACACCTTGGTAGAAAAAAAGCAAATGATAAAGAGCTAGCCCAGAGACAGGGATGATTTACTCTGGGGGAGGTTGTAGAAAACACTGTTCAGAGCAAGTGACCCCTGTTCTCTGTTTTGATGAAAAGGTATGTGTTCTCAATAAAGGAAACGAAAACTTTTTTTTTATGTATGAGGTAGAAGAAAAAGGGTCAAGGACAAAATCGTGCGTTAGACTAACAATTAAATGGCTGGTAAAGGAAGTGAATCCAAGCCAGGGGACTGAGAAGGAATATCTAGAAAGTTGGGAGAAAAATTAGGGAGAGAGATATCTAGGTAGACAAGGTAGAAGAAAGTTCCAAGAAAAAAAGAGGGTCAAAAGCATCAATTGCTGCTGGACAAAATCCAATAAGATGCTAAAATAATTGGTTTTACGTTAATATTCTTAATCTTGAGCTTGAGTACATTGGAGCTTCCAAAGACAACACGACAACGATTTGGACTTCCGTCAACTTTTTCCATTATAAGCACCACTCCGTGAAAACCTGAAATGCACCTATGATAACACAGCATAGACTATTGTTACTGAGTAAAAGCAAATTTTAGTTAACAAACGTATTTTAAAACCTGAAAATAAAGGTGAGGGAGGGATGAAAGTTTAAAAAATCCTTGGTGGGTACTGAGAATATGGAGACCTGATATTTACACTGGATTCTACCATTAAGCAACAGTATGGACTTAAGGAAATCATTTCATTTCTCTGGATCTGAGTTACCTGTACAGGGAGCAGGTTTAACTAGAAGATCCCTAGCGTTCTTCCAGAGAATCCTAAGTCCTTGCCATATTTATGCGGGCTGACAGAGACCCATACCTTCATGCCATACCACAATGGTCATCACATATTAAAGAGGAAGTAGAATTTCAGACAGGTTGGAGATCCTTGGACAAAGCTGAACCTATTTGGACCTAACTAGTCAGTAACCGGAGAAGGCAGAGGAAGCAGGAGATTTTTTTTTCTCCCTCAGTGACACAGAGGGAGAATCCTAGCTCTGGCATAATTCGCTGTGTAATCTATGACGAGTTTTTTCAATTCTGTGTGTCAGTTGTCTATTGTTGCATAACAGATTTTCGCCCTAAAACACTGTGACTTAAAACACAGATGAGCGTTTCTGCAGGATAGGAATTCAGGATCAGCTTGGTGGGTAGTTCTGCCTCAGGTTTCTCCTAAGGTTGTCAGATGTCGGCCAGGGCTGCAGATGGCTTGACTGGGGTAGGGATTCGCTTCCAAAGTGACTTCCCCACGTGGCTGTGGCTGTTGAAGGGAGGCTTTAGACTTTTCCCACATGGGCCTTCCGACAGAGCTGACTCAATACGTCCTTCGTACAGAGTACCGGGCTTTCCCCAGAATGAGCAATTCAAAAGACTCTGGAAGAGTGGGATTCACTTTTAGAAACTGGCCCCAGAAGTCAAGTCATGTGCCGTTATTTCCACTATATCCCACCGGTCATTCAGGTCAGTGCCGATTCAGTGTGGGAGGGGGGCACACGGGGCAGGAGCATAAGCAGGAAGCATCAGAGGTCACCCTGGAGACTGGCTATGGCAGTCTGTCAATATCACCTTCTCATGGCACCGTGGAGGTGCCACTCAGTTCTTCTCATACACATGACGCAGGCTATGCCAACTGAGGAGATGTTAGCGCTTTCTTCTTGCTGTTCTCTCTTTCAAAGCGGAATCGAATAAATGAGATTGTGAGGAACCAAAGAAACTGTCCTGAGAACACGGAGAAGGAATTCCTTTCTGGCTGGGGAATACCTTCAAGGAGAAGGTGGCATTTGAACTGAGCCTTTGGGGGTGTGGAGAGTTTTAACAGTCAGGAAAGGTGAGGATGGGATGGGGTAGGGTGGTGGGGAAAGTCATTCTACCCAGAGGGCCTGGCACGACCAGAGACTCGACTGGTTGCAGAAGTAGAACTGTCCTGGAACGGAGGGGTTGTGAGTGTCTTTACAGGATACGTCACACCAGGCCGAAGGAGAGACCAGAGGGTGAGGCTAGAGATACAAGTTGAAGAACCTACTATGCAGTCAGGTTCCCAGACACCAGAGGTGGGATTGATGGCAAAACTTGTTTTCTGAGTTGACATTCCTCTTTGGAGGTGGTATGTTTAGTAAATGGTTTCCCGTTGGTCACTTGCAAGAAGCTTCTATAACTTCTCTCATACGTGCGGGTGTGGCAGACAGCCTGCAAGGTGTCCCCTGCTCACCCTCATCTCACGGGGACCCTCTCCTTCATGCACAGGGGCTGGACCTAATGAGTAGCCTCGAGAGAAGAGGATGTGCCATGAGTGGCCCTGTGGAGAAGTCCATGTGGAGAGGAACTGAAGCCTTCAGCCAACCAATGGCGAAAACCTGAGCTGCGCAAACAGACGTTGTGGGGACTGGATGGGACTGGGAGCTAAGCCTGACCCAGAGGAGCCTCGAGGAGATAGCAGTCCCTTCCCGTGGACACCCTGATCCCGGGCCTGTGAGTCACTCTGAACGAAGGCATCTGTTATGCCACACCTGGACTCCTGACCCACAGAAACTGTGGGATAATGGATGCTTACTGTCGGAAGCTGCTACATTTGTGGATCAGTTGTGACCCAGCCACAGATAGCTAATACACACGTGTTGCCTGTACAATGACCTGTTACAAATATGTCTTCAAATCAACTTACCTTTCTGAATAGATAGACTTATTTAGGAGGCAAAAATGCGCGTTAGAAGTACAAGAGTTTGTATCAGCTTCCGCAAATAGAAGGTTGACAAAATCATCCCATTTTCTATATACTTTGAGGAAGACTAGCTGATCGAAAGACGGGGGTTTTCCAGGCCCTGATTTGAATTCCCTGTTCACTTCCTGTTAGCTGTGTGTTGTTAGGAATATTCCCTTTTGCTCTAAGACTTAGTTTCTTCATCTGTACAAGAGGAAATTTATCTCTGTCTTAAAAATTTTTTTTTTGAGGATGAAAGAGACCATTCTCACGAGAGCACCCAATGACGACGATGTTGATGACGATATGATCACAACTACCACATTTTAAAAATCCCTAAACACACACCAAACACTGTGCTAAAAGGATTTTGTATTGCCCCCAAACCTTCGGATGTCACCATAGACATTTTGCCACCCAATAAACTCATCTGGAGAGGTTGAATAATTCCATTGAGAGCATATAGCTAGTGCAATGGCAGAATCAGACTTAAACACAAATCATGTTCGTTGCCAAGTCCCTACTCTTCACCATGATGGATTACAGACTACACAAAGCAAACAGTCAAGCAGACCAACAACAACAACAACAAAAAACCATGTGCAACCAATGTTGGTTCCTTCATCGTGCTTAAGAATGAAGCTTCACGACCGACTTCGGCTCAGGTCATGATCTCGCAATTTGTGAGCGTTCAAGGCCCACGTGGGGCTCCGTGGTGACCGCTAGGAGCCTGGAGCCTGATTCAGATTCTCTCTCTCTCTGTCCCTCCACTACTACAACTCTGTCTCTCTCTCTCAAAAATAAATAAACATTAAAAAATTTAAAAGAAAAAAGAATAAAGCTTCAGTTTTCCGCGTCCTACTTACAGTCACATTGGGTGCTTGTTTTTCTCAGCCAGGTTCAGCTCTCTCTCTCTCTCAGATCACCCACTGTTTTCTCACAGAGCTGTGGTCAGGACCCCATTTGTCGAGGTTCACAGGAGCTCGTCAAACATCACCCAGGGTCATTTGGAGCTGCCTGTAGTAATGACAAAATCCATGCCTTCCATTTCTTAATTAACCAAATACAATGAAGTCTGTAAATTGATCAGAGTTGGATCTCATATGGAATTAATTGGAAAATTGTGGAGAGGACTTGGTGATTCATTCCCACTTTATAAATCTTACTGGGGATTTTACGACTGACCCAAATGAAACCCAGTTGCGTTAAAAAAAAAAAAAAAATTGGTTTAGAATGTGATCACCACTTCAGCCTCTTGGTTTTGGTTTTGGTTTTGGTTTTGCTTGGGAGCATGTGGCATTCCAGCCTCAGTGTCCTGTGTAAAGAGGGCTCTCTGGCATTCTGGGGTAACAGAGTTGTGAGAAATGCCCGGTGGCAGTATTGTGAGTGGGCTTCTAGGGAGCTTTTTTATAAATTCTATTAGCACCCATTCTGGCCAGACGCCTCCAAACATTACTATTGATACTATCATTTCATGTAAGCAGCGCTATCTCCCCCCTATCTTATAGGAAATGTAAATAAAAGCATTCTTGGAAGCCTTTGACATGTTTTTGACCTACTTCAAACCAATATGCAGAATCAGAATGCCTAATACGGCGCTAAGAAAAGTTCCACAGCTTTTCCGCCCCTCAGCCCATCTATACGGAAATTCTGAGACAGCCACTCCACTTGAGCCACGCGTGCATTGGTTCCACTGGCTCAGAAGTGATCTGATAATCTGAGACCGTCACTGCTCTGTCTGATCCAGAGCCCTGAAACCTGGTCCTGGTGAAAGAACAGTGGGTAGGGCACCTGCCTTTGCCTTCAAGGAGCACACAGGTGAGTGGAGAATGTGGACGTACAGGGGCAGGTTCCGAAAACAAGTTTGACGTTCGTGTGCGGAACGGCAGCAGCATATCCACAAGTGTGATTATTTCTACCCACGTGGCTTTCTGCCCAGACTCTTCTTGAGGTGCTAACTCTGGAGCTGAGCAATGAAAGAGAAGACACGGTCATCAGGCAAACTTGAGGGAGCAGCAAAAACCAGGGCACATCCCAGGGCATGAAGGGGGCTGTCAGGGGCCCGGGATGGCTGGGACACTTTAGTTTTCCGGGTCCTGACACGTTGGAGGTGATAATCGCCCCATAATAGCACTTCTGTTGCACTGGCTCAGCCGGAATCTTGGTGATAGTGGATTAAGAGTGCGATTAATACCAAAAGAAATGCGATTCGCTATTTTACATTGTGTTCATACATGCAAATTAGAGAGGAGACTTGATATAATTATGTAGAAACCTGAGGTTAATAAATACCAGTTTGTAATTATCTGTACCTTCCTGGAGAAGGGTGGGTTGGAGTCTACATTAATGGAGTAAGTGGGAGAAAGCCCTGTGCGTCGGCTCCTGAGCTGTGTGCTTTCCACCCAGTTTATACCTGACTCCTCTGACCATCATGCCGAGAAAGCCCTCTTATCCCTAGTTTACAGTCGAGAAGTCAAAACCCGGAAGGGGAAGTCATGTGTTGAAACTGGCATGGCCAGTGCCTGACCAGCCTGGATGGCACCTGACTTGGTCTGACTGAAGTTCACGCTCCTTCCCTTCCCCCCGCCTTTATTCTATTATTACTTGAGGTTTTCATGATTTCGGGGGCTATCAAGCTGGATTCAAATACTAAAAGCTGAAAATTTATTGATTTTTGTTGTTGTTTCAATATACTTCAATAAAGTAACTGTCAAGTCATGAAGTCAGAGTATGTACAACTTACGAGAATATTTGATTTTAACAACCCTAGATTTTTTTTTTTTTTTAGAAAGGAGCAATTAATTTCAGGCGTGAAACTAAGCCCACTCATATTTACCCTTCAAAATCGGAAACCACCAAAATTTACAATAGGGAAAGTTGATAAATTATGCTATGTTACTATCATGGAGTATTAAGCAGCAAATGAAAATATTGTGTTCAAGGACTATAAAATATACACAGAAAATAATGAAACAATTTTCTCGGAATGCATTCTAAAATCTTTTATAACGGACAAGTATTTTAATAGAAAATTATACTTTAACATTACTTTTAATCGAGCAGACAGAATATAAAGATTCTGTGTAGATTTTACATTCCCCCATCATCAAAATCGGGTCGTTTTGCTTTAAGAACAAAGTACAATAAATATCTCTAAATAATAATATCAGTGCATGATTAATTGGCCATCTGATTTATACAGGCAAGGTGAATCAGTTCCAGGATATTTGTAGTAAGAACAATCAAGCAGACGTCGGAATGGGTCCCAAAGCCAGCAATTACTCCAAGACACCTCTTATTTTCAGCCACAGTTCCCGCATTTACTTTGGTCTCTTTTTCTTTGCCCTTTTTGGTTCGTCTTTTTTTTGCACAGACTTGTGCTGTGCCCCATCTGCTATGATTCACCCTGTTCTAATTATGCAGCAGGCATCCTGTCTCTGTGAACCAGAATCTTATCAGTCTTTTTTTTTTTTTAATATATATAACTAATCAGGGACTCCCAGGTGAAAGAGGCAAATGCAACATTTTTAAAAGAGATGTTGTTGCTGGAAGTAACTTGCACAGGCCTGGACGCACCTGGAACTCTTGTTGATTTGGGGCAGACTTGCATGTGTTAAATATCTTCGTTTCCTGGAAGGCTGTTGGGTTCAGGGCCAGAACGGGAGCAGAACTCCTGACATCGTGCCGCGGTGGGCCTTTTGCTAACCGTGACTCTTGGGCGTGTCCCTTAACCCCTTGGCTCACCTTTCCCATCTCCTACGGTGACAGATAATTTCTGATCTTCCTTCCAGGTCTGATCCTTCTTCCAGACCCGACTCCTCCTTCTTAAGCGAATCACTTTTCCCTTAGATTCAATGGAGTCATGCATCTATTCAACGGATATTATTGGAGCACCTATTTATAGGTGACCCAAGTTTTGGAGACGGGGAATCGAACTATAGTTCTGCTACTGAACAACTAGGTCAGGCCTGACAATTCCTTTCTATGTTCCTACTTTCTTACTTAGCGAACGTTTACGTCACTCGACTAGGTGCCAGGCACCGTGTGTAACACTTTAGAAACATTAACTTACATTCTCCATTTTACAGATAAGGAGACTGTGACACAGGAAGTTTCAGTAACTGGATGCTATGGACTGAATTGTGCCCCCCCCACCCCCCGCAAATCCTTATACTGGCGCCCTAACCCTCAGAGCCTCAGAATGTGACTATACTCCAAAGACAGAACATTTACCATAGGGATGAAGTTTAAAAGATCTTAGTGTGAGCTCTAATCCAGTCTGACTGCTACCTTTATAAGAAAAGGAGGTCTGGATGCCCAAGGAGATGCCACCAATGTGTGCAAGCAGGGAAAAGACCACACGGGGACAAAGTAGCTGTGTGAAAGCCAAGGAGAGAAGCCTCAGAAGAAACCAAGCTTGCCCACACCTTGATCTTGGACTTCCAGTCTCAAGAACTGTGAGACAACACCCTTCTGTTGTTTAAGCTGCCGGGCAGTGGTGTTTTGTCACAACTGCCCTAACAGACTCATGCCACCCCCCCGCCCCCAAGCCCGCAAAGTCACAGAGCTGGAAGTAAGTGCTGGAGATTGGATCTAGCGTCTGTGCATTTAACCACAACACTCTGCTGTCTCTTGGAGATAACAAATACACCTTCCCTTATAGCCAAATATGAGACGGGAGAAAGAGCCTACTGTTCAGAATGGAGTATATCCTGCCCGGACCATCATTCACCGTGTGACCCTAGGCAAAGAATGGAAACTCTCTGATCTTCAGTTTTCTCGTCTGTAACATCGAGGCGAAAATACTCACCTCACTGGGTTGTTAGTTGGGTTGGAGTACGCAGCACCTGTGTAAAGTGACTCCTAAGGTACATGGTACACAGAGAGGATTTAAATGTCACCCTCCCTCTTCCCACGAGTTAATGGATACGGAGTAGTCGAGAGGTCAGAACCTCGCGGCAAGGGAAGGGCCGCAAAAGGCCCTGATGATAACACCTGCCTTGTGTGGCATGCCTTCCACCTGCCAGGCGGCTTGCGTATCCCATCTCCACGTCCTGTGAGGTGGCCCAAGGAGATTTGTGCAATTCCTCATTTTAAAGATCAAGTAAGAGAAGCTCAGAACGTTTCAATAACTCACCAAGGTCATAGAAGGTGCCCGGCTGAGGAAGGATTTGCCCATGGTGGTTCTTAGGCCAAAGCCTGAATTCTGCTGCCTTTCTATATCCTGTCAGACTCCTTGTTAATTAGTTCCTAGCAAAGCCGTGAGCCTCTAGAGGCCAGGAATTACATTTTGCGTGGCTCCCACAATCCATAGACTCTGGCCTATGCACAGAGTACATTCATATTTAAATGAGTGAATAAGCACATAAAGATGATGGGTGTACTCACCTCTGATCCTGCCAAGCTCCTCAGGTGGGTGAGCACAGGGCTCTAGGCTGACCTTGGGCCTCTGCGGCGCCCTTCCGGAATGGGCGTGGCTCGCAGGCCAAGTGTAAGAATACACACGGGCTCTGATGCAGCAGGCTGCTCCCGCAGCCAACAGGCGCCCCTTCTGAGGCTCCAAACAACCCCATCACACTCTCATTCACACTGTTCCTGAGCTCCTCTGCCTGCTAGGTCCTCTAGTGGACGATAAAATAAGGAACTTCCTGACTCTTCTTGCCCTAACACCTTAACACTTCCTTTTTAGCATTCAGGGCCTCTGGCCTGGGACCAGATCAATATAGCCTGATCTCTCACAGAAAATCACTTCAAAATGATGCGCCCTGGGCAAGGCAAGCAGCTGGTCAGATTTTCTGCAGATCAATGGCCGCGCCCTCAGGAGACTAGGGTGTGCTGTTTCCTTAGTGCAATTTGAGGCTTGCACTTAACCTTACAACAAGGGTGCCCTTGAATGCTTAAGTAGGTGGCTTTTGATCCGGGTCTTGAAAAGTAAGTAAGAACTTTGCAAGAAGGGACAGGAAGGCTGGGAATTGAAGAAAGAGAGGCCACTGCGTGCAAAAACGAGCAGGCGAATTGCCCAACCAACAAAAACAAAACTGGTGATTTACTGAGCACCTACTTTATGCTTGGCACTCTATAGGGCGTCTAACTCCTTACAGAAAACACTATGAAGTAGCTACTTTTATCTTCCATTTTATAGAAAGAAAACGTGAGCTTCAGGGAGTTCATGGGACCTTTGCGAAATGACATAGCTGTTCACTGATGGGGAGTTTAAGTGTCGAATTGGCCGAGCCAAAGCCCGCTCTTCCTAGAAAGACAAACAAAATATAGAGGATGTCCTATTTAGCCCCCAGACTCCAGTCTCAGGTACTTGTTTAAGGGAAAGGAGGCTTATCGGTTTGTTTTCCAAGTGATGGTTTTAGAACTTGATGAGTGGCATGGCCAGGGCCACAAGGTGGGACTTTATCTCATGGGGAGCTGTGGCAACTCTGTCCCTGTTTGTGGTACTTGGAGAAGCTGACCACTTTTACGAGGATCAGAGGGCAGAATTCCAGACATTGAGATGGAATCTTGGGAAGAGACGTCGCATGATATATCTGTACCCGAGGGTCATCTGGATCCCCACCCAGCTGGCATGTTTTCTTTCACTTATTTATTCTTTACTCGCCAAATATGTAATGTGCCACTTCCCGGGCACCAAGCACGTGCTAGTTGCCGGGGCACGGAGTTCACACATTGTCTTCCCGCTCTGCCAGAGTCAGGCGACTCACTCTTACGTGTGGGGTGGGCAGGGCAGGCAGCAAATGAGTCCCCAAGGCGACAAGCCTGAGACTGCCAGAAGAAAGTGACGATGTCTTAAGTGGGGTTGTTGTGGGGAGAAGTCCCACAACATGATGTTCCCGAAGGCTCCTGGAAGGAGAGATGGGCTGCTTGCCATCTGGCTTCGGAGCCGGGACAAGATCCAGACAGCAGCCCGAGGACCTGGGAATAGGGGAGAGGCGAGCAAAGGTGGGGCCAGCCTGAGTACTTGCAAAACCAAAGGCCACCCAGGCTGTCTGTTCCTGTCTCATGTTCCACCTGGGGCTTTCTGTCTCTGAAGACGTTGGCTTCTCACGTCCTCCCTTCTTTCAACCTTGCCAGACTCGTAATCCATCTGGTAAGGTGTGGGTTCAGGGTGGATTTCAAGGACTCAAATAGATTCCAAGCCGCGTGGCCGCTCAGCATTACCTCCCGCTCAGTTCAAAGCAATTTTTTTTGAACTTTCACTAGAGCAGCCAGGCATGGGCAAAGGTCCTCATATACAGGAGGCCCTTTGGAAACGTATATTCCATAGATGTGCGTTTGCACACTCCTTCAAGTTACCGCCTCGGCTTCTCCGACCCCCTTTTCTTCTGGTGATCTCCTCCCTCACTGTCTTTGTTTCTCCCTGTGCTGATCTCTCCCTGTGTCTCTCCCCCTGTCTCTCCCTGCCCCCATACACTGTCACACACACGTCCACCCGATTCCCGTTCCTCCTTTGTTCCTACCTCTCTCCTCTCTCCTCCTTGCTAACCTTCTTTTTCATTATGCGTAAGTGCGGAGTGGCACTACCCTGGAACCAATTTCCTGTGTCTGTAAAGCTCCCTGTGCCAGGCAGGGATCAGTCTGTCCCAGATCATGACAAGTTAGGAAGCATCTTTTACATGTACACAGGGCTTTACAGTTTTATGAGGGGAATTCTGAGTTTTGCCTCAATTTTCTCAATTAATTCTTGCCACAGCCCTGGAAGGGAGGGATTCAATAACCCGCCTGTGTTTACTGAGGACCCACCAGGCATGATATAAGAAGTGAGTTAGAATAGCTTAAAAGCCAGTTGGGAACCTGTTAAAATTCCAATTCCCAGGGTTCCCCCACAGAGATTCCGATTTAGGAGAGACTGAGACTCTGCATTCAACAAACTCTTCAGGTGATTCTGATGACACTGGCCTGTATTTAGAGAGAAGTGGTCTGGGTGCTTCTCCAACCTTGAGGTACACAGAGGTCACCTGGGAAACTTGATAGAATGCACTTTCCGATTCAGTAGGTTGGGGGCAGGGCCTGAGATTCTGCATTTCTTTTTTTCTTTTTTTTTTAATTTATTTTTGAGACAGAGAGAGAGAGAGTGTGGGGGAGAGGCAGAGAGAGAGGAAGACACAGATCTGAAACAGGTTTCAGGCCCTGAGCTGTCAGCACAGAGCCCGGCGTGGGGCTCGAGCTCCCGGACCACGAGATCATGACCTGAGCCATAGTCGGCCACTCAACCAACTGAGCCACACAAGCACACCAAGATCCTGCATTTCTCACAAACCCCCAAGTGATGCTGATGCCCAGGATGACCCTTGGGTGAACACTGGGTGCTACACTGGGCATAGCAAGAGTCTAATAGTTTTCATTCTTCTTCCTTCACAGATCTGGAAGTCACAGAGGTCAAGGCCACCTCCCCAGATCGGTAGAACTCAGTAGGTAGTAGATCTGGCCTCCCAGCCATGATCCTGTGGCTTTAATATTTTGCATGGAGATTCCACGTGGAAGGACAAGCAAATGGTGAGATCACGTGAGAGACACAGGTTGGAGGCACGATATCAGGTTTGCAGACTTTGGACAGTCCTACTCATGCTTCCGACTGGACCAGCCAGCCTGGCTGCTGCCTGGGCTCCCACCACTGCCCTGCATTGCCTGGGGCTGGTCGCTCCCTGGGGAGCCCAGGGCCCTAGAAAGATCATTGCTGGTGGAATCCCGTAGGCCTGAGTTAAAATGTTGGCCCTGCCAGTTCGAAGCGTATGGATATGGTATCGAGGTTACTCACTAATGAGGACGTTTCAGTTCATCTCCCTGAGCCTCATTAAGTTTCTTCTTCATAAAGGCAAGGTCATCTTCTGCCTCCCAGAAGACCGTCAACATAATACAGGATCCTGACAGCGTGGGGTGAGTGTCAGGGAACTCTGAGCTCTTACTGATGTGGGCAAGGTGATCGCAGGGGTTGATGCCCAAGGTGGTGGCAGAGCCAGGACACCGGCTCAAGACCCTCTCGCTCAAATCTTCGGCTCTTCACTGTTGTGTCCAGTCCCTGTTACTGGTGAGCCCTGAAAGGGCAGCGACTGTGGGGGGGGTTAAACATCGTAAAAGCGCTTCAAAAGGTGGCTGGTCCGTGGAAATGATCAGTGAGGGTAGCATCGTCGGCAGCACCATTGCTGTGGCACCTGCATTTGGCACACGGTGCCTGGTACATAACAGAAGCTTGACGCTGGGGGATATGTGGCAGCCCTAGAAGCAGATGAAGAACCACCGAGTGGCTTCAGGGTTTATTTCCACTTAATTTCCGGGCACGGGGTGAATCGTCCTTGGGGACACATATTACTGTTTGGACACCTGACTGTTACAATCTTGAGTGTCCTCTTACCTGGAACACATCTCTTTAGACATGGGGTATAAAGGAAGCCAGACAGGGACTTCCTGTTCATTCTCCTGTGATCTGATTCCTTCCGGTTGTGCAGTATCATTCTAGTCCCCTGGATCCCGGCAGGGGTCTCCACTGCAAAATACAAATGATCACACCCGTCCCGTAGAATACTAATGATGGTCAAACTGTAAGGAACATAACAGTTGTCATCGCTAGATAATCAGGCACTGTGTTCTGCTGTATGGAGAGTCTCTTCTTGAAGCCCAGGAGCCAGGTCTTATGAATATGCTCATTACAGATGGGAAACTAAGGCATTAGAAGTTAAAACGTCTCCAAGATCACAGAAGTGCCTCATGACTTTTACTTGTAAAAAAAAAAAAAAAAAAAAAAAAAGTAGCCCAGTCCAGCAGTTACCTTTACTTGTATTTCTCAGGCAATCATTTTCATTGCTCTTGGAACAAACCCAAAATCCCAGGGGTGCCTGGGTGGCTCAGTCGGTTGAAAGTCCGACTTTGGCTCAGGTCATGATCTTGCAGTTCGTGAGTTCAAACCCCACATCGGGCTCTGTGCTGACAGCTCGGAACCTGGAGCCTGCTTCCGATTCTGTGTCTCCCTCTCTCTGCCCCCTCCCTGCTCATGCTCTGTCTTTCTCTGTGTCTCAAAGATGAATAAACATTAAATTTAAAAAAAAAAAAACAAAAAAACAAAAACAAAATCCCAGCTCCTTGGTGCAGCTGGGTGCATACAAGGTCCTACATGATGCAACCATTGCTCATCTGTCCACCTTTCACTCTTCATATATCTCCTCGGTGCTTGGGCCATCATGTCCCCCATGGAACACCAGTTGACTATTCCCCTTCCTGGCCTAGTGACATCCTTTCTGAGGGACTGTAGCCACCTCATTGAACCTTTCCTGGGAAGTCTTCTGTACGGTGCCATCCAGGGAATCCCCCCTCCACAGATGGAGTGCTCCTGACCATGGCTTGTCGCTCATTTTCTTGTCTGCCTCCCACACTGGATAGTGAACTTCCTGAAGCCTACTTTGTTTCTCATTTTACCCCTAGTGCCCAGCAAGGCACTTGACCTTAATAGTCATTTCCTAAATAGTTGAGTGAATAAGTCCACTATTGCTTCCAACTTTGACCTTGGCACTAGAGTCTGAGCTTAGACCTCCCTGGAGCCACGTGATACGCTGATGCCGTTCACGTTATGTTTACATGTGTTACTTTTCTGGATCCCAGAAACCCCATTCATCGTATCCGTTTCTTCCCACGATGTCACAAAACTGGTGTTCAGTGAATAGACGCTTTTAATCGAGTCAGAGGATATTAGACTTGAAAGAATCATTCATGATCTTCGAGTATAAATTCCTCTGTTCGCAGATAGGGGACATGAGTATATGGAGTTGATTAATTTGCTTATAAAGGCTGAGGGGGGAGAGAGCACGAGCTAACAGTGTCACAGGCTGTGGTGTTACACTTACTTGGGTTGGAATTCTGAGGCTGGCACTCATTGAGTGTTATAGTCTTGTCTCATTTCTTCAACTTCACTGAATCTCAGCGTTCTCATCCTGATCACATATCGAAAACGTCAGTTGAGAGGCTGTTTCTGAAAGTCCCTAAAACTGGCAGTGCGGTGAAACAGGCCTGTTCTTATCAGCCCAGACAGGTTCCGATCCCCGTTCTGCCTCTGATAGGGTGACCCTGAACAACTTACTTAACCTCTCTATGCCTCAGCTTTCTCATCTGTAAAATGGGGATTATGCCAATTATACCTCCTTCATTTGATTATTATGAAAGAAAAGTTCTAGTTATTAAAAGCACCCTCCCCACCCAGATAAAATAACTGGGATCTGCTGTATTGGAACACTCAGCAGGGGCTGGCTGCAAGGACAGGGGCTACCGGACAGTTTTAGACAGAAAGCTGACCATGTGGGCTCTTTGATCGCTGAGCATGGAACTTACCAGGAATGGCGTGGCCGCCTCAGCGACTAGCCTATCCCAGGAGAAGTCACATCATTTTCTACCTGACACTCTGTGTATGGGGCTAGGAGACAAGATGGGACAGACGTGTTCTCTCTGAGAGACCAACCCTGAAGGAGTCACAGTGCACGGCCAGCAGTGAGAAGATGGTTTGCTATTTTGTTTGCGATCGTTATTGCCATTTCTGTTTCTAACTCAGTGTGAGGGGAGATGTGCACAGAGGAACCTTGCAGATCTTGAGAGATTGGCCATGTGGAGTCAGTGATGTGGGCCAGGGCGTAATAGAGCCTTTGAAACTGCTTCCTCCAAGTTGCTCAGTCGGATGCCTCCATCAGGACCAGATGCACAGGGACCCCAGGGGGTCCTAAGTGCCCATCAACTTTCCCAGCCATTCTTCGTCTTCTCGAGAGCCTTCTTTGTGTATCCATATAGTCACATTTTGATTCATTCAGGAGACACTTATTGGTAAGTGCGACAAAGCCACGCACTGGGCCACCATAGCAGCAAACAGCAAGAACCATCACCCTCAGGGAACTCACACCCTACAGGAGAGAAAACTACAGAACAGTATGGGAAGGGCCATTGTCATTGCAGAGGGAGCCAGGGGAACGTGGGTGAGCATGGAATCCGCCTGGGCAATCATCTGGGAAAAGCTTCCCAGAGAAGGTGGAATAAGATGGGATTTGTTACCACTACCCACTCAAGAAAAGCGTCATGGCAGAAGGCTTGGACGTTACCTGCCTCAGCTCCCCCACTGAATGGATGGAGACGCAAAAGGTGACAGGGGAGGGAGCCGCTGCATGGCTGTGGTGTAGAGGGCTCTGAGCACTTGGGTTATCCAAAAGTCGCCATCTGAACTACGAGCAGATGACCGCAAATGTCAGCGACACCTACATATATGTCACTTTGCTCTGATGTAAATATGGTTCATGCATGGTGAGTGGTTATTAAGCAGAAGTAAGGCACTTTTAAGGGTAATTATGAGGAGACAACAGGCAACAAACAGGCTTATCTTTAAAGGAAGGCAGGTGACCTTCTGTTCAGCGGCTAACAGTGTGAAGACAGGATTCGGGCAAACTTGAGTCAAGACCACATTTCCACCTACTGTATGCGACCTTGGAGGCTTAGATTGTGTGGCTCTCAGGGGAATGTAATACTTAAAAGCATGTGCCCTCTTGTCATCAGATGTCCTGGGTTTAAGGTTCCCAGATTTAGTGAAGAAAAATACAGGGCATTCCAAAATATGCGAAGATCTCTTACAGCTCAGCCATCAGAAAACAACCCCATTAAAAAATGGATCAAAGGGTTGACCAGACACCTTGCTGAAGAAGATATACAGCTGACAAATAGCATACGAAAAGGTGGTCCACATCATACATTGTCAGGGAAGTCCAAGTTGAAACAACAAAGAGATGTCACTGCGCACTTCGTAAAATGGCTAAAATCTGGAACATTGACCACATCCAATGTTGGCAAGTGTATTGAACAGCAAGAGTTTTCATTCATTGCTGATAAGAACGCCAAGTAGTAGCCACCTTGGAAGACAGTTTGGCAGCTTGTTATAAAACTGAGCATTCCCTGGGGCGCCTGGGTGGCTCAGTCGGTTAAGCCACCGACTTCGGCTCAGGCCGTGATCTCAGGGTTCATGGGTTCGAGCCCCGTGTAGGGCTCTGTGCTGACAGCTCAGGGCCCGGCGCCTGCTTCAGATTCTGTGTCTCCCTCTCTCTTTCTGCCCCTCCCCTGCTGTGCGCGCTCTCTCTCTCAAAAATAAATAAAACACTTAAAAAAAAAATAAAACTAAGCATTCCCTTACGAATGTGACCCAACAGTCATGCTCTCTGGTATTTACCCAAAGGAGTTGAAAACTTGTGTCCGCATAAAACTCTACATGTCGATGTTTATAGCAGCTTTAGTCACAATTGCCCAAACTTGAAAACAGCCAAGATGGCCTTCAGTACGTGAATGGACAAACAGTGGTCCATCCAGACCATAGGATGTTATTCAGCGCTAAAAAGAGGTAGGCTATCAAGTCACGAAAGATGTGGAGGAAACTTGAATGCATATCCCTAAGTGAAGTAAGTCAATCTGAGAAGACTACTTCCTGTAGGATTCCAGTTGTATTATATTCTGGAAAAGGAAAAACTGTGGGGACGGTAAAAAGATTGCTGGTTGCCAGGGGTTAAGGGAGAAGAGAGGTAGGTAGAACATGGAAGATTTTTAGAGCCGTGGAAATACTCTGTTTGATACCGTGATGATGGATAAATGTCATTATATATTTGTGCAAACCCATAGAATGTACAACTAAGTGAATCATGATGTAAACACTTTGGGTGATGTGCCAGCATAGGCTCGTCAGTTATAACCAAGGTATCCCTCTGCTGGGGGAGTTGATGGTGGGGGAATCTGTGCCTCCAGGAGGGCAGGAGTATATGCACAGTCTATGTACCTTCCCTACATTTTGCTGTGAATCTAAAATTCTCTAAAAATAGTCTGAATGTTGAAAAGTTCAAAAAGGAAAAAAAAAACCTGGGTATTCAGTTAACTTTGAATTTCAGATGAATAATAAATAATCATTATGTGACATTCACATTTAACTGGACAGTCTATGTTTTATCTGAAAACCCTCCCTGGATTCAGATCCTCCTTTCTCTGTTTCTCCATTGTATGACCTTAAACGGGTATCAGTCCCTCATCTGCGATCTTGAACTTGCCATGAGCTGATAGATACAAAACTTTTCATAGAGTCCCTGGCACATTCAAGAGAAGTTAGGCACGGGGAGCCTGGGTGGCTCGGTCGGTTCAGAGTCCGACTCTTGGTTTCGGCTCAAGTCATGATCTCACAGTTCATGAGTGGGAGCCCCGTGTCAGCTTCTGCACTCACAGAGTGGAGCCTGCTTGGGATTCCCTGTGTCTCTCTCTCTCTCTTTACTCCTCTCACCTGGGCTCTCTCTTTCGTTCTCTCTTTCAAAATAAATAAATAAACTTAAAAAATCAAGGCACTATTATAATTATTCATTTGACACGTATTTTTGAGTGCCGACTGTGAGCCTCACCTCTCAAATGGAGATGTATGGTTTCCTTGGGGAATTATCATAGGGATTAAATGCATCGTGTGTAATGTGCCTGGTGCCATGGCTGTTAGATTTATCGGGGTGTGAGCCCAGCCGCCACTCTATGCTTTCCTTAGTTCTACTGGACCCAGCTTTGCTCTCTCTCGACTCACATGCGTATATCCCAGGACAATAGTGAGGCACGCAAGGAGAGCAAAACTTAAAGGGTAGCAAAAACTCAGTTATAAGACAAGGAGTGTCTTTCTGTTATTTTAATATACTTACTGAAAATTTTAAAAATCAAAACTAAGGCAAACAATTCCTGCTGAACAAACCACATCAGACTCTACATTGGCAGGAGCAAGCCTCATTTCACCAACCTCGTTCCTGGACCTGCTAACCCGTCACTTCAATGACGTGACTGAAACTTTTCTTCCTGAAAAATGATCTAGAAAAGAAGGATCTCCTTCTTCTATTGCTGGTGGTAGAGATAGAGTAAGAGAGAAGAAGTCTGAAAGAGAGATGGCTCTTTGGTAGAACAGAGCATTCCACCAAATGTAGAATTTTTTAACACTGCTGAGACAAACACATATTTCAGTTACTTTTACAGAAGTTTATGAGATAATGTATATATTTGCCGTAGTGAGATTATCAACCTGGGGACGTTTCTGGAAGTCTCGGAGCTCATTGTTGAGAACTGCAAGCAGTACCAGTAGTTTTATTTTTGTGCTTCTCTCTATATATTTAATTTGAGGGAGTAGAAAGCATGTGTATAGGTGTCCCCCCCCCATGGCTATGAGCTTCTAAAGGGTCACCCGGAGACCAACACCCACCCTGGCATGGTTAAACAGTCAAGAAATGTGAGGTGACTCCAAGTGTCACAGAAAGTGAACGACCCAAAGTTAATGGCAGATTGTAAACTTGGAAATGTAGTTCTTTATTCTCTCACTCTGATCTTTTTTCTTCAATAGTTTATGATGGCCTATTAGAACTTGAAACATGGAGTTACGTATGCTACTACTCTCTTTTTGTTCGTTACTATTTCGGGAGGGCCTAATTTAGGAATGAGTCACTGTTCCACACGCTCAGAGGCGTTGGGCAAGGTAGCCTCATCCCCAAGCCTATGTAATTGGTACCATTCATCCCATTTTGCAGATGAGGACATAGGTTCAAGGAGATCAAAGTCACAAAGCTGCCATGCGGCAGAGCTAGGTACCAAATGCAATCTAGCCTGACTCGATACTTCACCATGACATCACGTCCCAGCACCTTGAGTCCAGAGGTAAATGGGAATTGTCTTAAAATAAATCAACAGTGTGAGGGATGTTGCTCCTGTCTGCGTCATGCTTCATGGCCCAGCCCAAATACCAACTCTTCTTGGAAGTACCCTGCCTTCATGAGGCGTTCTAGACCACCATCTGCCTAGAATGACACTGGCCTTCAGAATTCACTGACAGCCTGCAATTATGGATTTGATTGGAGTTACTATCTATATTGGAACTCATTTTTTCCTAGTTAGTTTTATATTACCAACAAGATCTTTAGTATCTCAAGGACCAATCCCCTGTCACAACCCTCAACCATAGCTTCCTCTATCCCAATCCCAAATCATAAATTTGGGCCATAGGGTAGAGATTTCATATATCAGGGAACTCCTTGTCTGATGTCTTCAATTTATAAATGTGGATGCTGAGACCCAGAGAGATTAAGGAATTCAAGCAGGCACACAATATTTATTCAGGATGTATTATATGCCAAGTACAATGGGAGGGAAATAGACAAAATGAGAATGAATGAGTGAATAAACACGGTAATTTCCAAGAGTGACAAACACTATTGGAGAACAAAGCACAACAGAGAGATGTGACAGAGAGTGGGAGGTACTGAATTATGCAGGGTGGTCAGAGATGCCATATTAAAAGGAGAAACAGTAGCACACAATGAGCAGAAAGAAATGACGATGTGGAATTCTGGGGGGAAAACATTTCATGCAGCAGATGCAAAGATCTGCAGGGGGAATAAAGCCACCGTGTTCAAGGAGTAGAAGGAAGGCATTGAGTCTGGAGCGTAAAGAACCTAGAATCCGATGACATCATAAGGAGAAAGCAGAGGGTTTTAAGCAGGGGAGCCAAAAGGTTCTAATTTCCATTTACAACAGACCTCTGGCTGCCATGTGAAAAATGGGTTGGAAAAAAGCAAGAATGAAACAGATCAATTGGGAAAACATTTCATTACTCTTTTTTAACAGCTTTATTGAGGTATAATCAATATACAAAAAATGCACATATTTAACGGACACAATTTGATCACGTTGGACGTATGCATACATCAGCAAAATCATCACGGCAATATCAAGGTAATAGACATATACATCACCTCCCAAAGCTTTCTTGTGTTCTGTGTGTGTGTGTGTGTGTGTGTGCGCGCGCGCGCGTGCGTGCGTGTGTCTGTGGGTGGGGGGAAGAAAACATGAGATCTACCCACTTAACAAAGTTTTAAGTGCACTACTGGTAACAGCAGACGCTATGCTGGGCAGTAGATCCGTAGAACGTATGCATCTTGCATAATTGAAATTTTACACCAATTGAACAGCTTCCCATTATCTCAGCCCCTCACCCTTGGTAATCACCATTCTATTCTCTGCTTCTGTGAACTTCACTCTCAGATACCTTATGTAAGTGGATTCAGGCAGTATTTGTTCTTCGGTGACTGGCTGATTTTACTTAGTATATGGTCCTCCAAGTTCATCCATGTTACCACAAATAACAGCATCTCCTTCCTTGTTAAGAAGAAAGTTTTATGTTATTGAGGTCAATGTCTTCTATCTTCTATATCTACTTAGTTAAGAGTGTTTTTTTTTTTTTTTTGTCACAAACGTTTCTTGAATTGGGTCAAATGTTTTTCCGCATGTATTGAGATTATCATGTGGTTTTTATCTTTTATGTTGTTAATGTGGTGCTTGACGTGAATTGGTTTTCACATGAAACCGTCCTTTTATCCCAGGGAGATTTCCACTTGATCATGGCGTATGATCCTTTCAATGTGATTTCCTAGTATTTTGTTGAAGATTTTTGCATCTATGTTCATCAGGGATGTTGGCCTGTAGTTCCCTTTTCTTGTAATGTCTTGTCCGTCTTTAGTATTGGGGTAGTGCTGACCTCATCAAATATGTTTGAAGGGTTCCCTTCAATTTTTTTTTTTTTTTTTTGCAAGAGTTTAGGAAGGATTGGTCTCCTTATTCATTACGGATCTGTTCAAGTCTTTGGCGTCCTCATGGTTCACTCCTGTAGGTTGTATGTTTCTAGGAACGTATCCATTTCTTCTAGGTTGTCCAATTTATTGGCATATAATTATTCTTAGCAGTCTCTGGTGACCCTTTGGATTTCTATAGCATCAGTAGTAATGTCTCCTCTTTCGTGTCGGATTTTCTTTATTTGAGTTAAAAGAACCAGGGTTAAAACGTCATCCTTTGGATGCCTCGACACTCCCTGTCGACTTTCCCGTGTTTCTTTCTGCGACTTTCCGGTGTTTCTTTCTGCTATCTGCCCTAGTTTGCCTTTTATCCTAAAATACCGATCTATGGAGTTTCTTCACCAGGGATATTACATTTTACTGCAGAGTTGACCCGGGGGGAGTAAGACCATGAGATGACCCTCTTAAAGCCTCTTCCCTGAATTGAATTGAGGATGCATTTCTGAACGAAAGTTACCCCGCGAGGTGTTATGGTGCAGGATGTGCATTCCTGGCAAACCACTGTACCTGAGGCACATGGGCCACATCCTCGTATGTCACCTTTCCAAAACAAACCAAAACAAAGCAAAATAAAGAAACAGGGGAGATCCAGGAAGTTCCTGCAGGGCACATTTCTCCAGGCTCCTACCCCTCAGTGTCCTTCTGGCTCAGTGTTTAGATATCATCCAGAAAACGAAGTAGGTTGAAGAATAACCACAGTGTTCCTATGCATATTAGTCATTGATATAGCTCGTCTGCTTTCCAAACACAGGTGAATTAATTATTCCCATATTTTTCTGGGCATCTTCCAGGAATAAGCGTGTCTGCATCGGGAGAGGCCCCACCTGCCAACAGACACCCGTGCTCCAGGCAGAAACTTTAGCGACTCCAAGGAGGGAATATCAGCTAAGATTACCACGTTACCGGGAAATGTGTTTTTATAGCCTCCTGATCTGCATATTTTTGCTTTACCTCAATGTTCGTTTTGATTTTACTGAACTCACAGCTGAGCACGGGGGGGCAGGGATTCTGATATTTGGGGCCATAGAAGTGATGATCGTGGAGAGGGATGGGGTCTCTGCTTTCTTGGCACTGGAGATCCTGGAATCAGGAAGAGGGGTCCAAAAAACACAAAGAAAGTTTCCAGACAGAATGGCTTATCAGACAGAAGAAACAAGTTGGGGGGGGGGGGGGGGGGGAAGAAAGTGAAAAACCCAGATAATGAAATGAGAAGAACACGGGAAGGCGGGTGTCCAAAGCATCCTACTTAATCCACACACTGGCTTGGTGAGGATACATGCCCTGTCCTGGCCCACAGAGGAGTCAGGGGGAAGTTCTGAGATATGAAATTGTCTGGTCAATTAATGCAAACAGCAAGACACAAGGGCACACTCTGAGCTCAGGTGTTCCCCTGACGTGACGTAGGAAGGGATTATGATGAAAGAAGGAATGTGCAGGAATATAAAGTATTGGGCCTCCTATCTGGGATCCACGGGTAGGGGAGCCTCTCCCTGGAACCCCGCCTTTGAGAATAGACAGGCAGATTGCTCAGTGGATGAAGGACGCTGAAGCCTTTGGTTTCTCCTGCCTGTGCAAGTAGCTGAGGTTTAGCGAGGTTTTCTGGGATACCTGGGGATCTTGAACTTCTAGGTGTCTAGATACTTCCGGGTGGCTGATTGATCAATTTCTATTTCTCCAAACTCTTGGACTTCTTATAGGCATACTTTCCCAATCCTTCCTGATAGGAGCTGGATTAAGCAAGGCTCCACTGGTTGCAAGTTCAGGAAGATCTTCTGAAACAAAAACCGGGGATTTTATTTGCTCGTAAAATAGAAAAGTCCAGGAGGCTGACCTGGCTTCACGCACTGCTGGACCCAGGCGCGCAGCGTCATCGTTTGGATGCACATTTTTTGTGTGTTTTTTTTTTGGTTTTTTTTTTGTTTTTTTACTCCCTAGGTGCTCCTAGGACACAAGATTCCTTCTCAGGGGAACCATTTTAAAGAATGCATGGCTTCGCTTCTCCAGGTTTGCCTTCTCGGTGAGCCTAGCAAAAAGAGAATGCCGTTCCTCAGTAAATGCTGGCAAGTCTCCACTTGGCATGGCCTCTGTGGTATGCTCCTTGTAGACATCGCCGTCCCGAGCAGAGGGATAGGGGGCTAGGACATAGCGATTGGCCAGGAGCCTACGAGGCAGGGGGAAGGACTGGACATGCCTCACGCCCTTGGACTGACAGTTGTGGAGGTGGAGGAGAGAACGGCCTGATGGAAATCAGGTGCCAGTGTCAGAATGTGGAGGAGGGGATTCTGGAAAGAAATACAAAAGAAAAAAAAAAAAAAAAAAAAAAGGAAAAAGAATAGGTGTAATTGATGCCCTTGCAAGGACCATGTAATTCCAACCTGCACTGAGCCTTCTCTGAGGCTCTGCTATTCAAAGAGTGGTGTCTGAATCAGCAGCGTCCACATCACCTGGGAATTTGTTAGAAACGCAGAATCTCACGCCTCAGCCTCGGAAGATCCCTCTGAGAGCTGCCTTACGCGTTCAAGTTTGAGGAGCACTAATCTAAACTTTGTTCCTCATTATGTTCTCAATAAGTGAGTAAGTATTCCTCAGGTGGAAGAAAAAAAGCACAGCGTGGCAATCAGGAGAAGGTGATAGTGAATTCCAGCCTCTGCAGCTAAGTCCAGGAATTCTGGGCTGGTTAGTTATGCTTTTTTTTTTTTTTTCTTCTTCTTTTTTTTTTCATCTGGAAAGTTAGGGACTCTTGGACTAGCAAACCTCCAAGATTTCTGCCAGTTTCTGACCTTTCAAAATTCTAGGTTTGCTAAATCTCAAAAGGGCAGGGAATCTGGAGATTGTAAAAACCGTAATGAAGGGCTTTCCGCAGCTGGCAGAGAAAAAAAGATACTTCGGAGGTCATCTTTGAAACACACGGTGTAGATTTCCCTGTTTAGAAGCCAAGCAAGCTCTACATTGGTGGCTTTTAACTAGGAGTCCAGAGAACCATAGAATTCCAAGAAGGAGGACGTGCCAAACATTGAAAATTCTGGATTAGACCACTGCGGTTCCAGGAGAGAAGGTTCACAGAAACTCACAGAAGAAAGAGCAGTCGGCATGTAGTACAAGAATCCAGGCATCCATCCTGGAGGAGGGAAGGTACAAATTACGCCTTGGAAAGGAGGTAGGATCAGGTTCTGGGAAGCCCAGAGAAAGCGTTTAAAACTTCAAGCCTACCTCTCCTCACTGCATTAATTGCTTTTCAGAATATAAAAGAAATTAAATAACAACAGCCCCAATTAAATAATGGCAGCCTCCACTTCCTGTGGCAATTAGGGAGAGAAATCGCATGTAATTAATCTAAAGCCCACCCCCCAAGCTACTTTCACCCTTTGGAAATCAGCTCTCAGCTGTTGGCTTTTCAAGGCAACACCGAGGATTTCCAGTTGCCTTTTATGTTCAGTGCGCTGTGAATACCCCAAATTCCTCTATGCAAACATTCATCGCCTGCCTGGCAGCTCACACCTGAATCTGAATATTTGGTCTGTTGAAACCAAATCCATCATCACGCTTTGCCGGGTCACTTTGCTGGGTAAGTGACTTCGCCTCGCCGTTGGAGCTTTTAACGGAATCCTTGAGGAGCTCTGCTCTTGGGAGACGGAGTATTTGTCCATGCAACACGGCCCTCCAGAAGAAAAATACAGCCGAGGCCAGAAAGCAGACGGGACCGGGGGCTCCATCCTCCTTGTGGGTGCTGCTTGTTGGCGAGTCAGCATCCTGGGGAGCAAATTAAAGAGATAATGACTTTGGAAGAGCTCGACTTGACATGACAATGTGGAAGAGGAACGCCACTAATAGCCTTGTGCTGCTTTTGTTAGAGGAGATGAGGGCAAGACGGGAAGAGGAAATCTGCCAGCGTGCTCCTTTCGTGGCTGGGTAAAGAGCCCTGAGCTCTGAAAAGTGGCTCTTCAGCATTAGGGGCAACTTCCCCGGCGTGAGCTAACCTTGAACTCCAGCTTTCCCCCTCACCCTAACACTCTGCCTCTCTAGCTGAGTGCTGGCTTCCCAGTTCACTCTCCTATCACTCAAGGGACTGGCGGCCAAGATATAGCACGTGCCGATCAAAGAAATTAAAATCTAGGTAATTTAAGCATGTTTTTAATAAAAGGACCCCGTGCAGGTGTAGGCAGGGTTAAGGAAAGCCAAGAAAGGACAAAATGCAGAAAAGGCAGGGTCCTGGAGCTGGAGATAAGGGGAACGCTCACATGTGTTCTAGATATATCTAGATATAGATCTAGATATATCGATATATCTAGATATAGATCTAGATATATAGATATATCGATATATCTACATGTAGATCTAGATATATCGATATCTCTCTATATAGATATATATAGATATAGATATAGATATAGATATAGATATAGATGATATAGATATAGATATATATATAGATATAGATATAGAGAGAATCCCAAGCAGGCTCTGCAATGTCAGCACAGAGCCAGACTTGGTGCTCGTTCTCCCCAACCGTGAGATTATGATCTGAGCAGAAATCAAGAATCAGACACTTAACAGACTGGAGTCACCCAGGAGCCCCTCAAATGGAATATATTTAATGCAGCAAGCTAGTGAGTATTCAAACTTACCAAGCCCCAAACTGAACTCTCGAGGGCCCTATCCTGCCCCAAGCTTTCACCTACTGTCTTCCCCACCCTAGGAAGGACGTAGGATGTCACCCGGTGAGCCCAGACCTCAAATCCAGGAGCTGCTCTCGACTCCTCCCATTTCCCTCAGCCCCGACTGGCATTCTCCCTGCAAGGACTGTAGATGGACTTGCAAAACAGACCCCGCCTCTTGTCCCCATGTCCACTGCTTCCATTCTGGACCAGTCACTTACATCTCTCGTGAGTTACTGCAGCCGGTCTCCTGGTTGGTTTTCCTGCTTCTGCGTCCCCTCTAGAATCTACTAGCGGTGCCTAGAATAGAGTCCACGCTCCCTGTCTGTATTTCCATTACTTCCACTCACTGCCTTCGCCCCCCTCTTCCAGCCGTACTGGCCTTGCCCTGCCGTTCACGTAGGTGCAATTTATTCCTGCATTAGGATTTTTGTGCAGCTATTCCTTTGCTTGCCAAGTTCTTTCTGGAAACACACGCGACTCTCCTTTTGGTTTTTGAATATCGAGTTAAATGTCACTTTCTCAGACATACTGTTCAGACCGTCTAATCTAGAGTCATCACTGGGTCACTCTCTGCCATGTCACACTGTTTCCGTTTCTTTCTCATTCCTTTGTTTACTTACATGTTGTTGTTAATTTTGTCTGACTCTCGTGATAATGCATGGTCCAGGAAGTCAGTGATCTTTTCTCTTTTGTTTGTCTAGGAGAATCATAGGGGCTCAGAAAGATATTTCTGATTGACTGTTTTGGAGCAGTTAACATCAACATATTTTCCAAAGATAACTGGAATACGAGCGAAAGAGAGAAAAAAAGAAGCATTTTGACTTCTGGATACCGATGATCTGATTATAACACTGGGCTTTAGCCCTCAGAAGCTCTGAGAAACTGTGGGGGAAATAGCTATGTTTTTATCACTCAGCCTTTTCAATTGTTAAATGGGGATCAGCCCTCAAACCTAAGGGCTAAACTATTACATATTTCATAGGGTTTTGAGAGGATTAAATTGGAGAATTCATGGAAAGTGCCCAGCAAATTGCATAACAAGGAGGTTATACCCTATCAATATTAGCTGTAATTTTATTTGAAACAAAAATTATTAGTGTTATTGGGGTAGAGAACCAACAAATTGACAAAAAGAAACGGTATATTTCAATTGACTTGACAAGTAAACATTATTCAGGATATGTCTGTTTTATTTATCATTATAGAACCAGAGTATCACATAAAAGATACTCACTTGTTGCAAATGGATGAATGAATGAATGAATGAATGAATGAGTGAATGGAAAGGTGAATAGTATAATAATATGATAATGTAACAGAATGAAAAATTTATAATCCAAACCAAATTAATGTGTTGATTCAAAAAATGTTTTCTGGCGGGGAGGTGCCTGGGTGGCTCAGTGGGTTAAGTGTCTGACTCTTGATTTCAGCTCAGGTCACAATCTCACGGTTTGTGAGTTCAAGCCCCAACTGGGCTCTACACTGACCTTGCGAACCCAGCTTGGGATTCTCTGTCTCCCTCTCCCTCTTTTTCCCACCCCTGCTTTCTCTCTCTGTCTCCATCAAAATAAATAAATAAGCATTTTAAAAAATTTAAGAAAAATGTTTATCCAGCCTTATGTGCTAATCACTGTTCTAGATAATGGGAGGATAGCGAAGAACAAAACAAATGCTTTCATGAAGATTATATTGAGAAAACACAATTCAGGGAAAGAAGATTGGGTGTGCTGGAGGGTTGACATTTTATTTATTTGTTGGCTTGTTTGTTTATTTTTTGGACTGTTGTAATTTTAAATAGGGCTGTCACACACGGCACCTCGGTGTCTCAGTCAGTTGAGTGACTCTGTTTCGGCTCAGGTCACGATCTCGTGGTCTGTGGGTTCAAACTCCCCATCAGGCTCCATGCCGACAATGTGGAGCCCACTTGGAATTCTCTCTGTCTCTCTCCCTTTCTCTGTCTGTCTCTCTCTTTCTCCTTCTGCCCTTCCCCTGCTCGTGCTCTCTCTCTCTCTCTTTCTCAAAATAAATAAATAAACTTAACAAAATAAATAAATAAGTGAGCAAATAAAGGCTATGATAGGAGGTATCATTGAGGGAAGAGTTGTGGGAAATGAGGGAGCTAGCTGGACAGGCATCCGGGGAGAAGTTCTCCTGCTAGAAATGAAGTACATGTGCAAAGGCCTGAGGTCAGAGTGGGCAGATAGGAGCCTGCTTAGCTGGGGTCACAGGGGCTGGGGGGGGGGGGGCAGATAAGACTGTGGTAGAAAACGAAGGC
Organism: Panthera uncia; assembly: GCF_023721935.1. Taxonomy (NCBI): domain Eukaryota; kingdom Metazoa; phylum Chordata; class Mammalia; order Carnivora; family Felidae; genus Panthera; species Panthera uncia. The sequence continues at coordinate 7,564,374 of NC_064811.1, read as the reverse complement.
AGAGAGGTAGATGTGGGCAGAGAGCAGAACACCTCCAGCGCCATCATAAGGAACTCTGGCTTCTACTGTGGCCAATAAGTGAATCCATGGGGTGGGGGACTGAGGGGAACCCTGGAATCGGACCGCCATTAGCAGGAGCACTCTGGTGGCCTTGGTGAAGATCAACTGAGGGGGTGACAGGGTGGGGACAGAGATATGAGTTAGGAAGATCTGGACCAGGACGGGAGCAAGGGAACTAGCAAGAAGTGCTCAGATTCAGAATTTGCCAGCAGATGGGATGTGGTTACGAGGGGTAAATCTGAGAAGACGTGAGAGTGAAAATGTACTTTGATTTTGTATCCTTCTTAATGGGCTCTCGTCTGGTGGTGAGCCCACATTCACTTTTCCTCTCAAAGGGTTTTGGTTGCTATAACATTTTGTATTCTCCAACAGAGAGTCGAAAGGACGGTTACACGACTCTGAGTGATCTTAGTCTGGCGTGCCTGGACAGGATGGCAGTATTTCTCAAAGTTTATTCCTTGTAACAGCTTCCTTAGGAAATTTTAATAAACGTTATACGAAAAAAATCAAATAAATTGAGTAAAGACCAAGCGAAATAATACCTTTGCTACCAGATTGATCAGAGCCTCTAATACATCACTGTGCATTGTGAGTCTTCAAGGTCATAGTATAATCCGAGTGTCACTGGCTGAATTGTGTGTTCCCTCCCCTTCCCCCCAAATCCAGATGTTGACGTCTTAATCTCCAGTTCCTCAGAACGTTACTATATTTGGAGGCAGCCTCTTTAAAGAGGTCGTTAAACTAAAATGAGGTCATATGGATGAGTCCTAATCCAATCTGACTGATGTCCTTATAAGAAAAGTCGATTAGGACACAGAGGAACAGAGGGAAGACCATGGGAGGACACAGGGAGAAGATGGCCACCAATAAGCCAAGGAGAGGTTACAGAAGAAACCAACCGTGCCAGCACCTTGACCTCAGACTTCTAACCTCCAGAACTGAGAGAACATCCATGTCTCTTGTTCAAACCACCCAGTGTGTAGTATTTTGTTATGGTAGCTTTAGCAGACTAACACCCAGAATATCTGTCCCTTTTACCGAATTCCCCTAAGGTAGTGCAAGGCTCTATGCTTTGGCCATAACAGATCTCGGGACCACTCCGGAAGTATCTAGGGCAACAGGCAAGTGACTAATGAAGAAGAAAGTCATTGAAAAACATCAGAAGTGACTCTCCAATCAGCTAAGATAAACAAACAAACAAACAAAAAACATTAAGAAGCAGAAAATGAAAGCATATTAAGGCAGGGGCATTTCACATTAAAGATGCACACAATGCATCTTGTTAACTTACTTCGGGGACAAGATATATGATGAGGATTTCAAACTAAGGTAAGGAGCGTCCCAGCTAAGGAAGCATGGCGAATCCTAATACCCAGAGAAGATGTTCCACCAGAATCCAATTTGTGGCTTTCACTCACGATTTCGCTGCTGAGATTAGGAAGAAGGGCTGAATGGAATTTGGAAGAAATAGAGAATTACAAAATGCGTTTTCATTTGGAAACCTAGCACTCAATGTCCTTGTGATACGCCCTGCCCTTTTAATTGCATTTTATTTTGATAGTCTCTTGAGATAGGACGGCTAGCAAAAGTCTGAAAAAGTGTGCATCCAGGTATGCGTGTAGGGGGTAATGAGTAGCATACCATCAGAAGCTATGTCCCATAAAAATATTGATGGGAGAATTTGCAGAAGGGAGCACCGATATGGGTTACTTGGAAAAAAATTATGGATAAATGAATTGTCTGCCATTTCCACCCTCCAGCTCAGTTGATTCATTTCTCTTTGAAGGTTTCTCATAATTTACCAAGAGAAGGAATTAAATACTCTTCCTAAAGTGCTTTCAAAAAGTGGCATGGGCTTCAGAGATAATTAATCTCTTCCCTGTAGACTTGTCCTCAACACCTGATGAGGCGTTACAAAAAGACATGTCATGTCTCATCCCAGAACTTGCAGATAGCATCATTGACCATCAGACTAATCACAGAATGGATGGCAAGATGGAAACGGAGACAGAACTACTAGCAGTTTCTAGGAAGGATCGGACAGTTCGCATTGCATGTACTGAATTCCTTTAAAGCAAACTTGAACATGGAGAGATGGTAGCTGAAAGAACACAGCTCACTAGTTAGCTAATTTTAATATGTTGTTCATGTGGGGGACACTTGCCTCTGAGCATAGGTTGGCGAGGTATATGTAGATATTGCTGTTAAGAAATCTTGACCCGATGCCCCTTACATTACATGCGTATGATACAAGTCTCGCTGCTCTTTCTCATTCCTAGTCTGGAAGCTTCCACAGGTAGTGTTAATCTCTCCCCTGCTCTGTCATGTTTAGGACTCACATTCGATATATTCTATAGCATTCTGTGGGCAGTGTTCTGCAATATTCATTGTGGCCTTATGATAATAAATGAAGCAGCATTGGAACTTCAAGGAGCTTCAAAGATAATTCTCTTCTATAAAAGAGGGATGTTAGAACCTTCCATGAAGTGGTCTTATAAAGTTGGAAAACATGTATTAAAAATCATGATAGTATCAAAAATGCCTCCTATTTTTGGTAGTGATAAAGCCATCATCAAGACTTATTATAATCCCAGTATAATCTAATTATAATTCATGCTTCTCATTTTAAAGGTGAGTAAACAGAGGTTTAGAAACATCTCATTGTAGGGGCCCCTAGGTGGCTCAGGTGGTTAAGCATCTCACTCTTGGTTTTGGCTTAGGTCCTGATTTCACGGTTCCTGAGTTCAAGTCCCATGTCAGGCTCTGCTGACGGCGTGGAACCTGCTTGGGATTCTCTTTCTCGTGCTCTCTCTCTCCCTTTCCCCTGCTATCTCTCTTTCTGTCTTTCTCAAAATAAGTTAATATACTTTAAAAAAACAAACAAACAAACAAACAAAACTCTCCTTGTAGTATAGTGGAGTCGGATAGACCAAAGTTGGATAATGCCACCTACCTGCCTTGCGGATATTGTGAAACATATTTTACCTCTCTGCCTGCTTTAGCGGAAACCTCAGTTTTTTCATTTCTATTCTATGAACTACTTTTGAAGATTAAACAATGTAACAAATGTACAATAATGTATGTGGTGCTGGGAGTATTTTAGACATAAATGCTAAAAAATAAAATAAAATCCCGTAAGATAAAATAAATCAAATATTTAAAGAGTATGAAAAATATCTCTATGGCATCACGGTGCTATCAAGAAGCGGGAGAAGAGAGTGAGGCAGTTTACTCTAAAATTCTGAGCTTTAATGACAGCAGGACAGATCTGAAATCTTTCCATATGTGGAGTAAGGACCTAGCAACTGGGAGAGAAGGCCATGTTTCTCTGGGGAGGAGATTGAAGCAAAGCGTGCAACTTTCCCCTAACCACCCTGGATGGTCACCAGGAGTATATTTTCATGATAACTCTGGTGAGAAATATAATAATTGATACTCATTTATTTTTATTTTATCTTATTTTTTAAATGTTCATTTATTTATTTTGAGAGAGAGAGCATGAGACAGGGAGGGACAGAGAAAGAGGGAGCGAGAGAATCCCAAGCAGGCTCCACGCTGCCAGTGCAGAGCCCGATGAGGGACTCGAGCTCGCGAAACCGTGTGATCGTGACCTGAGCCGAAACTGAGAGCCGGACGCGTAACCGACTGAGCCACCCAGGCAACCCAACATTTACTTATTTTTAAAAATCAGTCTCCGTGATGTAAAGCGGAACTTTCTTGCGCTTACTCTAGAGTTTAATGATTTGTTCTTTCTTTCACGTGAGAAACAGGAACACTTCATGTTGCAGTGCTTAGGATATCCCAAGGCAAGAACCTGGTCCTGAGGAGACGGATGTTCGCCCAGGAGCCACCTCACTGGGGCCACATTAATGCCTTGGGAAATCCTAAGCACGGCAGCATGAAGTATTCATGTTTCTCACGTGAAAGAAACACAAATCTTATGAAACCATTGAGTAAGTGCAAGAATGTTCTGCTTTAAGATAAACATAATGAACTGCCTTGCTCTCATGCTGGGTCCCCAGCTAGAGCTAGCAAGAACAAACAGGACTATTAAAATTGGCCCCAGTCCGGTTTTGTCCCATGTTCCTCAGCAGAAGGAAACCGGGAGATGGAAGGAAGAGTCGCACTCTTGATTGTGGACTCTACTAAGAGCTATTAACCTGTGGGGGGGGGGGGGGGGGGGGGAGGGGCTGCTGCTGACAACACAAGTTATGCATTGCACAACTTCTGGGAGCACCGATCACACTGTTGTCACCGTGGATGTGTAGAGCTATAATGACGATTTTAAGCAGATCGGAATAACGTGACTTGAGGAATAAATTCTTTTGTCTAATTGGCGTGAAGTTGCCATATTGGCTACGATGAAGGCTGGGTGGGGAGACAACTTTTGCCAAAGTCAGAGGACGGGGCAGAAAATAGAAAGGAGTGACCAAGGACATATGCAGCCAGTAAAGTAAACCAAATATTTTACCAACAGAAATTTGATGGAGAGGGAAAATGGTTCCAAAATGTCAAGTCGGATGGATGAGTGCCAAATGGAACATTTATTGTTGGTACCAGGGGGGTTGGAGGCAAGATGGAATGTGGGGTGGGGGAAGTTAATTCATACCTTATGTAAAAAATGGCAAGCTTGTCTGACGCCTTCCCTTTCATAGGACCTGAGACATGTCTTTCCACTTAAGGAAAAGCAGGTCTCCTTATGTACTAAGGGGTGGTAGGGAGTCTGGCGTTATTAGAGGCATGGAATCCTCAAAAGATTTTGCGTAGGAACCCAAAGACAGATTTTGTAACTGTTGGGTAGGTGTTCTTTCTGCCCCGGTGTTAGGTAACTAAGACTTACTTTAAGTTTCATCTCTCGTTATCGCATCCTCTCACCGGACATCACACGCCACTGTCATTTGCCGTTTGTCATTTGGCCCTTAATGTAAGAGTTTCCTTCCACGATCAGTTTCTCCCTTGCTGCCTTCCTCATGCTTGAGGAATTCTACAATGCAACCAAATTCTAGAAGCTGTAGTAAATGACGGCAGAGAAACATACACCTCACGTTCTGTGAGAATACAACACGAGGCAGCAAACACCTGCGTGACGCAGGCACAACGTTGGCTGGAATCGTGGCAGCCGACACGGCAGAGCGGAGAAAAGGGAGCCCTAACACCATGCAACTGAGTTGAGGGGGGGAGGCAAGGAGACACCCAAGAAGAAACAAGCTGAAGCAGAACAATTTTCACGAACCGGAGGCACTAGGCATCCTTCATGCTGGGGTTTGGGGTGGGAACACGTTAGAGACCGCTCGCAAGACTGTATAGGGAGCACTTAGCTTCTTGTGTTCACCCTTCTCACAAGCACAGCCAGGCAACTGTCGTGAGAAGAGAGAGTTCTCTTTGGAGATGGTAACATCAGGCCCAGCCCGAGGCAGGAGAGAGGTACCTTATGGGAACAAGGGTATTATGGGAAAATCAGCACAAAAAGAAACAGGTGCTCAGCCTCTGCCTTGCTCATCTGAGACAACAATGGCAGGCAGGCTTCTATCAACCTGGCAGGAGCTGAGAGGATGCTTGGTTGAAGAAATAGCCCAACAGAAGACAGAATTCCTATAGAAGCTGTCGCCTGGAGGTCCAGTAATGAAATGGCTGTGGTCCGCTTGATCCATTGGCGGTAGAGCAGTCCCAGCAACAATAGCCACAGACACGCAGAGCTTTCCATCCGCTTTTTAGTCTCAACCGGAAACATGACCAAAGGCCAGCAGACATTTGAGGGCAGGCTGTCACATAAAAGGATGCTACCACGGTTTTTTAAAAATACACTTTTCAAAAGAGGAATTTGATCAAAGAAGAAACATGCAAGAAGCAGAAAAACATCTATAATTTAGACCCTTCGATATATAAAATAAGATGTTGCATACAGAACAAGATCAGGAACCTAAAAAAAATATGAACACGCAGAGGAAAAATTCTGCAAGAGACTGAAATATTATGGCAGCAATAAAAAAGAAGAAACAACGCGATGGTTAGAACAGACATAATTAGATAGCAAACTTTAAGGGAAATATTAGAAATTTAGAGGATCACAGGAGGTTCAAAAGTTGATCAAGTTTTAGAAAGAGGCAGGAGACAAAAAAGAAAGGAGGAGATTTTTTAAGCAGAAAATGCTTAATTTATTAAAATTAAAAGGTGTGTGTTCTAATACTAGTAAGAGCTTACTATTGTTAAAATATATTTCTATGGTCAAGGTGGAGCCTCTCCTGTATGGGATGCCATGTCAGTATCCTGAAATTCAGGTAATTTTTGTGTCCCGTAAATGCTCCACATGACCAGAAAGTAGGACATGTGGTCAGCCAATCTCCGGACACCAGAGAAACTCTGGGCTTCTCACCCAAAAGAAGGTTGACTGTATGACCCCAGCCAATCAGATATTTTCTACTTTTTTCTCTTCCTTGTTCTTTATTCTTTATCTAATAAAAAGGTTTCTGTCTCTGCCCCATTTTCCAGTTCTCCAAATAGAGACTATCCACTTCATGAAGTGTTAAGGGAAATTTGTATCACCTAAATTGTCTTCTTCAATCATTTTTTTAACACCAGTACCCAAAACAATGAGAAAAAAATTCTACCATAAGTCACCTCCTTGTGAAATTTCAGAAGACGGGAATTTACAAAATATCCTGAAAGTTTTCATAAAGAATATTGGAGCCACACAAGGAGGATTAGGAATCAAAAGGACATTAGACCTCTCCAAAGTAATATAAGAAACAATAGCCTAATGCCCTGAAAGTTCTAAAACAAATTGAATTCTATCTCCGGATGATCTATCATTCAGTGTGACGGTAGAATAAAGATATGTTCAAGTATTCAAGGTCTCAAACAATTAACCTCTCATGTTTTTTTTTTCTTATGAATACACTGGAGAGAGTAAACTCAAAAAGAAGTCAAGAGTTCCAAGAAATAAGATAGACACACAGAACAAAGGTAAAGAGAATTCCCAGAACGGGGGGTTGGGTAGAAACCCAAGAACATGACCGTGTAGCACAAAAATCCTAAATCACAGGTGGGAGAGCCTCTGGGCTGGTGAGCACGTGGAGGTCCTGGAGGCTGGCGCATCCAGGGGGGACACAGAAGCTATGTGCTCTCTTCCACATATCTCGCTCCGCGCCTCTCTTTCATCCTATGCTTCCTGAGTTGTTTCCCTTTAGGACAAGCCTGTAATTGATACGTAAACTATTTCTCTGAGTTCCGTGAACCACTGTAGGAAATTATTGAACCTGAGGGAGGGGTCATGAAAACCTCTGATTTATAGTCAATTCAGGTCTGAAGCACCGGGGACCACCTGAACTTGGACGTGTTGTCTGAAGTCGGAGAGGGGGCATTCTTGTGGGATCGTGCCCTTGACCTATGAGGTCTGATGAGCCGATGCTGACCCCACGTAGATAGCCTCGGAACGGAGTTAAGTTGTAGGACATCCAGATGGCGTGTGGAGAGCTGGATTGCTGCTTAGCGTCAAATACTTACACCTCTGGTGTCAGAAGTCAAGTGCCGTGAACAGCAGGGCGGAAACAGAGTGTGTTTCCCCTTTTCACATAATGTTGGGTGTTTCATTCGTAGTTCAGACGGAAGCAACAGCAACACAAGAAAATAGAGAAACAAAGCGGTTTTTAAGTCATGGAAAAGTAAGCTATATGCAAGAGGAAATGTAACAAAAGCACTACATAGAACAATTGTGGCTCAAATTTACAAAGGCAAAACACTCTAAATGCGGTAAACTGAAATTCAGGTAATTTTTGTGTCCCTGTAAATGTTCCACATGGCCAGAAAGTAGGACATGTGGTCAGCCAATCTCCAGACACCAGGCCGACTTATCCAAAGGCAAAATACTATAAATGCTGGACACTGGCTTATTCAAAATAGCTGCTAGAATTATATATTGGGTAGATGAAGGTGATGGGTGTAGTGGACATTTAAGTTTGGAGCTGAGATGGCCATAACATTCTATCTCTCATGGTAGGATATCACTAGATGATAGCAAAGGCCCGAAATGAAATCATAGTCTTTTCTGCTAAAACACATGTCTCTTAAGGGAATTGGTTTATACATATTTGCTGTGCATAGATATGGAGATCTTGTTGGTCCATGGGTGATTTCTTTTGGTAGCTATTTTGAAGCTGTCAAAGGCAAGCTTTCTCAAAATTTAAGAGGGGAATGTTAGCCTCGTACGAGAACTTTAAGCAATATAAAGCTGGAAAGTCTTACAGAAATACCTTCCTTTGGAGCAAAGAGTGACATTTTAGTGGCTTTAGGAATCATTACAGTTTCTATTAACTTAAGGTATATGGGGACACGGAGGGGGTATAGAGCAAGAGGTGTCAAAGGCATCCTTCTGTGTTAGGAAAAGAAAAGATTGAGTATGAAATCTACACCCTGGGAAAGATTTTTAATTTTGATGAAACTGGTCTCTTTTAGAAGCAGATGCCCTTGAGCATTGACATTTTGGAGGGAAGTGAGTGAGCCCCGGGATATGAGGCTGCAAAGGATCTGGGCATCCATGCTGGGTGAAAATGTCACTAGAGATTTCGCTGTGTGACTCTTTTTATTAGGCTTGGTATTGTTTTAGGTGACGCCGTGCATTTCAACATCCATAGCTTTTGAATGGTCTGGCCTTAATCCTAGTTTTCTCATAAATCTGCTATTTTTAGGCTTTTTGGTAATACATTTGACATTATAGCAGGAATGGCTGTGCTTAGAAATATGGAGATAAATGCCAGAAGAAACAGCTAAAACAGATGAAATTATTGCCTTCCGAGAGCCGTGGTTGAGGGGAGGGAAGTATGTGGACGCGGGCATTCTCTTCTCTTTATAAGCCTGCTCTGTAGAACATTGATAAAAATAACCTTTAAGCACATGAAGAATTTTTTATTAAAAGACCAAATCAGTTATATGTCTGAGCAATATATACTAGATGAGTTACATGTTAAGCAAGTCATATGTCTAGTAATATAACAGACGAGATACACTTGTATCCTTTTATTGCACACCTAAGAAGCTGTCTTTGAACACCTAGGTGGGTGTGCTTAAGAAAGTAAGCCAGGGACTAACATAGATAAGGAATTAAACACCAGGGTGGCAGGAGTAAGCTTTAGGAGTGGGGAGGGGGTATGAGTTGAAGAGTTGACTAGGGGGTTTCAATAAGTGAAGACACTGAAATTGAGAGCTACATATAAAGCCAAGACACCCAACTGCTAACGGGTTCCCTCCACAAATAAATGGTATATAGACACACATATATATAGTCCGCCCTCACACAGGAGGTTGATAAAAACAAAAACAAAAAACAACCAAGCAACCGACCCAACAAACAAACTTGTTTGTCTTTGCCTGGACACTACGTGGGAAAATATAAACTCTCCCGTGTTTTGTTGCCACAGCTTTTATGCAGGTTTGCAAGTTACATTCATACTATCCCCTTAAGCTAATAAATCAAACTAAAACGATCTAGTAACATCCTGAGGTGCTTGGCGAAAGCCAACACAAAGCACCGCCTTAACTGGGCCACTCAAGAGATTCGCATATACCATTCAGCTGCACATGAGCTCGCAGACGAAAATTACAAAATCCACGAAGCAGGCAATCCAATATTTAGTCATTTGACACGTATTTATCAAGTGGTGTGCCAGGCATTGATCTGGGCCCTGGGAAAACAGCAAAGAAGAAAGACACCTGTTCCCGAAGGAACTGTTCCCGAAGGAACTTACATTCAAGTGCAGAAGACAAGTGCAAAGCCACCAAAAGCCCTGGCAGAATTAGATGTCCCCACACTTCCAACAGTCGAGGACTCGAATGGGCTCTACAGCACAAACGTAAAATGACACAAACTAAGAGAACACGAGCGTGATAGAATAAAATAAGTAAACAGAGGGGCGCCTGGGTGGCTCAGACAGTTGAGCATCTGCCTCTTGATTTCGGCTCAGGTCATGATCTAAGCGTTCGTAAAGTTGAGCCTCATGACAGGCTCTGTGCTGACAGCACAGTGCCTGCTTGGGTTTCTCTCTCTCTCTCTCTCTCTCTTCTTCTCCCTCTGCCCCTACCCCATTCATGCGTATGCACGTGCTCCCCCCACCTCCCAAGGTAAATACATAAACATTTCGAAAATAAAAAGTAACTAAATAGAAACCAAAAGGAAAGAATAGTCACTGAAATAGAAAACCCCAACCCATGGCTTAAACAACACACTTGACAAGAGTTGAAGAATGAATGTCTTGACACACAAATTTGAAACAAAATGGTACTCAGAATGCAAGAAAGATAAAAAGGTGATGGAAATATGAAAGGTTGAAATGTGGAGAAGAGAGTGAAACGTCCAAGGAATGAGACAGAGACAGTATTCAAGAAATAATGGGGTGTTGATCATTTTTTCAGAATCTATGAGACTTTCTGTTACAAATAAATTCTGACATTCTCTCTCTGACTTGATAGACCTGCAGTGTTCTGTGCCTTCTAATTACCATATTACAACTCATGTTCTATTATGATTTTCTGTTTATAATCACTTCCTTCTTTCTCTCCTTCCTTCCTTCCTTCTTTCCTTCCTTCCTTCCTTCTTCCCTTCCTTCCCT